>NW_006409015.1:601075-605471 GCF_000296735.1 Chrysochloris asiatica | reverse complement strand
TCTGACATGTAGCTAGGTCTCTGTACATGGATATGTTGGACTGATCTTCCAAGTAGGTAGCTCTCTTGATATGAACATATAAGACTTGTCTGCCCTGTAGGGGGCTCTCCATATATGGACACGTTGAACATATCTGCCATGTAGCTACTAACCTGAAAATGGACATGTTGGACTACTCTGCCATGTAGCTCACACTATATGGACACGTTTGACACGTCTGCCATGTAGCTCGAACTCTGTATATGGAAATTTGCACTACTCTGCCGTGTAGCTAGCTCTCTGTATATAGACAAGTTGGACTCATCTACCTTGTAGATATAACCCTGGATATGGAAATGTTGCACTGCTTTTTCATGTAGCTAGCACTCATTTTATGGACATTATGGACTCGTCTGCCATTTAGCTAGCTCTCTGTACATGGATATGTTGGACTGATCTGTTAAGTAAGTAGCTCTCTGTAAATGAATATATTGGACATGTCTGCCCTGTAGGTGGCAGTATATGGACACATTGGACACATCTCAGTATATGGACACATTGGTCACATCTAACATGTAGCAAGTACACTGTATATGGATATGTTGGACTACTCTGCCATATAGGTAGCTCTCAGTAAATGGTTTTGTTGGACACATCTGCCATGTACCTAGAACTATTGTATATGGGAATGTTGCACTACTCTGCTATGTAGTTAGGTCTCTGTATATAGACAAGTTGGACTCATCTGCCTTTTATCTAGAACTCTGTATATGGAAATGTTGCACTACATTGCCATGTAGCTACCTCTCTGTATATGTACATTTTGGACGCGTGTACCATGTAGCTAGCTCTCTGTACATGGATATATTAGATTGATCTGCGAAGTAAGTAGATCTCTATATATGAACATATTGGACTTGTCTGTCATGTAGGTTGCTCTAGGTACATGGCCATGTTGGACACAACTGCCATGTAACTAGTACCCTGAATATGAACATGATGGACTACTAGGCCATTGAGGTAGCTCTCAGTACATGCCATGTAGCTAGAACTCTGTATATGGAAATGTTGCACTACTCTGACATGTAGCTTGCTGTCTCTAAATGGACATTTTGGACTCATCTTCCATGTAGCTAGCTCTCTGTACATGGATATTTTGGACGGATCTTTCAAGTAGGTCTCTCTCTGTATATTAACAAATTGGACTTGTCTGCCATGTAGCCAGCATTAAGTATATGGACACGTTAGACACATCTGCCATGCTAGAACTCTGTATATGGAAATGTTGCACTACCCTGCCACGTAGCTAGCTCTTTGTATATAGACATGTTGGACTCATCTGTCTTGTACATAGCCCTCTAAATATACACATACTGGGCTCATATGCCATGTAGCTAACACTCAGTATCATGGACACGTTGGATACATCTGCCATATACTTAGAACTCTGCATATGGAAATGTTTCACTATACTGCCATGTAGCTAGCTCTCTGTGTATGTTTATTTTGGACTCTTCTGCCATGTAGCTGTCTCTGTGTACATGGATATGTTGGGCTAAACTGTCAAGTAGTTAGGTCTATGTATATGAACATACTGGACTTGTCTGCCATGTTGCTAGCTCTCAGTATATGTACACGTTGGAAAAGTCTGCCATATAGCTTGAACTCTGAATATGGACATGTTGGATTACTCTGATATGTAGCTAGGTCTCTGCATATAGACAATTTGTACTCATCTGCTTTGTAGCTAGAACTCTGTATATGGAAATGTTGCACTACCCTGCCAAGTAGCTAGCTCTCTGTATATGGACATTTTGGATTGTCTGCCATGCAGCTAGCTCTCTGTACATGGATATGTTGGGCTCATCTGCCATGTAGGTAGCTTTCTGTATATAAACAATTTGGACTTTTTTGTCTTGAAGGTAGCTCTCAATATATGGACACCTTGTACACATCTGCCATGTACCTAAAACTCTGTATATGGAAATGTTGAACTACCCTCCATGTAGCTAGCTCTCTCTCTATGGACATTTTGGACTCATCTGCCATGTAACAAGCTCTCTGTACATGGATATGTTACACTGATCTGCGAAGTAGGTAGCTTTCTGTATATGAACATATTGGACTTGTCTGCCATGCACCTAGCTCTCTGTATATGGACATGTTGGACTCATCTGCCATGTAGCTACTACCCTGTGCTACAAGTTGGACTCATCTGCCTTGTAGCTAGAACACTGTATATGGAAATGTTGAACTACCATATCATGTAGCTAGCTTTCTCTATATGGACATTTTGGACTTGTCTGGCATGTAGCTATCTCTCTGTACATGGATATCTTGGGCTTTTCTGCCAAGTGGGTAGCAATATGTATATGAACATATTGGAGTTGTCTGCCATATAGTTAGATCTCAGTATATAGAAAATTTGTACTCATCTGCCATGTAGCTAGAATTCTGCATATGGAAATGTTGGAATGCCCTGCCATGTAGCTAACTATCTGTATAAGGACACTTTGGACTTGTTTGCCAGGTAGCTAACTCTCTGTACATGGATATGTTGGACTGATCTGCCAAGTAATTAGCTCTCTGTATATGAACAAACTGGTCTTCTCTGCCATGTAGCTTGCTGTCAGTATATGGACATGTTGGACACATCTGCCATGTAGCTCGAATTCTGTATATGGAAATGTTGCACTACTCTGCCAGCTAGCTAGCTCTCTATATATATATAGAAAATTTATACTCATCTGCCTTGTAGCTAGTACCCTGTATATGGAAATGTTGGAATACCCTGCCATGTAGCTAACTCTCTGTATATGGACATTTTGGACTCCTCTGCCATGTAGCTATGTCTCTGTACATAAATATTTTGGACTGATCTGCCAACTATGTAGCTCTCTTTATACGAACATATAGGCTTGTCTGCCCTGAACTTGTCTCTGAGTATATGGACAAGTTGAATGCTTCTGCCATGTAGCTACTACTCTGAATATGGACATGTTTGACTACTCTGCAATGTAGCTAGCTCACACGATATGGACACGTTGGACACATCTGCCATGTAGCTTGAACTCTGCATATGGAAATGTTGCACTACTCAGCCATGTAGCTAGCTCCCTGTATATAGACAAGTTGGAATAATCTGCCTTGTAGCTATAACTCTGTATATGGGAATGTTCCACTACTTTGCCATGTAGCTAACTCTCATCATATGGACATTTTGGACTCGTCTGCCATGTAACTAGCTCTCTGTACATAGATATGTTAGACTGATCGGCTAAGTAAGTAGCTTTATGTATATGAATATATTGGACTTGTCTGCCCTGTAGGTGACTCTCAGTATATGGATACATTGGACACATCTGCCATGCAGCTACTACCTTGAATATGGACATGTTGGACTACTCTGCCATGTAGCTCGCTCTCAGTATATGGACACATTGGTCATATCTGCAATATAGCTAGAAATCTATATATGGAAATGTTGCTCTACTCTGCCATGTAGATAGTACGCAGTATATGGAAATGTTGAACTACTCTGCCATGGAGCTAGCTCCCTGTATATAGACAAGTTGGAATCATCTGCCTTGTAGCTATAACTCTGTATATGGGAATGTTGCACTACTTTGCCATGTAGCTAGCTCTCATTATAGGGACATTTTGGACTCGTCTGCAATGTAACTAGCTCTCTGTACATAGATATGTTAGACTGATCGGCTAAGTAAGTAGCTTTATGTATATGAATATATTGGACTTGTCTGCCTGTAGGTGACTCTCAGTATATGGACACATTGGACACATCTGCCATGCAGCTACTACCCTGAATATGGACACGTTGGAAACATCTGCAATATAGCTAGAACTCTATATATGGAAATGTTGCTCTACTCTGCCATGTAAATAATTCACAGTATAAGGAAATGTTGAACTACTCTGCCATGGAGCTAGCTCTCTGTATATGGACACGTTGGATACATCTACCATGGAACTAGAACTCTGTATATGGGACTGTTGCACTTCTTTGCGATGTATCTATCTCTCTGTATATAGAGAAGTTGGACTCATCTGTCTTATACTTAGAACTCTGTATATGGAAATGTTGCACTACCTTGCCATGTAGCTAGCTCTCTATATAGGGACAGTTTGGAAGCGTGGACCATGAAGCTAGCTCTCTGTACATGGATAAATTAGATTGATCTGCGAAGTACGTAGATCTCTGTATATGAACATATTGGTCTTGTCTGACATGTTGCTGGCTCTCAGTATATGGACACGTTGGACTCATCTGCCATATACCTAGAACCCTGAATATGGACATGATGGACTACCAGGCTATATAGGTAGCTCTCAGTACATGGGCACGTTGGAAACATCTGCCATGTAGCTAGAACTCTGTATATGGAAATGTTGTACTACT
>NW_006409015.1:596453-600775 GCF_000296735.1 Chrysochloris asiatica | reverse complement strand
GAACTCTGTATATGGAAATGTTGCACTACTCTGCTATGTAGCTAGCTCTCTGTATTTAGACAAGTTGGACTCATCTGACTCATAGCTATTACTCTGTATATGGAAATGTTGCACTGCTTTGCCCTGTAGCTAGCTCTCTTTAGATGGTCATTTTGGACTCGTCAGCCATGTAGCTAGCTCTCTGTACATGGATATGTTGGACTGATCTGATAACTAAGTATCTCTCTGTATCTGAATATATTGGACTTGTCTGCCCTGTAGGTGGCTCTCAGGATATGGACACATTGTACACATCTGCCATGTAGGTACAGCACTGAATATGGACATGTTGGACTACACTGCCATGTAGCTAGCTCTCAGCATTTGCACACGTTGGACACATCTGACATGTAGCTAGAACTCTGTATATGGAAATGTTCCAATACTCTGCCATGTAGCTAGTACCTTGTATATGGAAATGTTGAATTATTCTGCCATGTAGCTAGTTCTCAGTATATGGACACGTTGGACATATCTGCCATGGAACTAGAACTCTGTATATGGAAATGATGCACTACTCTTCCATGTAACTAGCTTTCTGTATTTAGACAATTTGTACTCATCTGCCTTATAACTAGAACTCTGTATATGAAAGTGTTGCACTACTCTGCCATGTAGCTATCTCTCTGTATATAGACGAGTTGGACTCATGTGCCTTGTACATAGAACTCTGTATATGGAAATGTTGCACTGCCCTGTCATGTAGCTTGCTCTCTGTATATAGACATTTTGGACTCATCTGCCATGTAGCTGGCTCTCACTACAGGGATATGTTAGGATGATCTTCCAAGTAGGTAGCCCTCTGTAAATGAACATTATGGATTTGTCTGCCACATAGCTAGCTCTCAGTATATGGACACGTTGTACACGTTAACCAGGTAGCTAGAACTCTCTATATGGAAATGTGGCTCTACACTGTCATGTATCTAGGTCTCTGTATATAGGCAAGTTGGAATCATCTGCCTTGTAGTTAGAACTCTGTATATGGAAATGTTGAACTACCCTGCCATGTAGCTTGCTCTCTCTATATGGACATTTTGGACTCGTCTGCCATGTAGCTAGCTTTCTGTACATGGATATGTTGGACTGATCTGCCAAATAGGTAGCTCTCTGTATATGAACATATTTGAATTGTCTGCCATGAAGGTAGCTCTCAATATATGGACACCTTGTACATATCTGCCATGTAGCTAGAACTCTGAATATGGACATGTTGGACTACTCTGCCATGTAGCTAGCTCTCTGTATATAGAAAATTGTACTCATCTGCCTTGTAGCTAGAACTCTGTATATGCGAATGTTGGACTACCCTGCCATGTAACTAACTCTCTGTATATGTACATTTTAGAATAGTCTGCCGTGTAGCTAGGTCTCTGTACATGGATATGTTGGACTGATCTGCCAATTAGGTAGCTCTCTGTGTATGAACATATAGGACTTGTCTACCCAGTAGGAGGCTCTCAGTATATGGACACGTTGAACACATCTGCCATGTAGTTACTACCTTGAATATGGACATGTTGGATTACTCTGCCATGTAGCTTGCTCACACTATATGGACACGTTGGACACATCTGCCATGTAGTTCGATCTCTGTATATGGAAATGTTGTGGTATTCTGCCATATATCTAGTACACTGTATATGGAAATGCTGACCTACTCTGCCATGAAACTAGCTCTCAGTATATGGACATGTTGAACACATCTGCCATGCAACTAGATCTCTGTACATGGGAATGTTACACTACTCAGCCATGTAGACAGCTCTCTATATATAGACAAGATGGACTCATCTGCCTTGTATCTAGAACTCTGTATATGGAAACGTTGCACTACTTAACATGTAGCTAGCTCCCAGTATATGGACATTTTGGACACGTGTACCATGTAGCCGGCTCTCTGTACATGGATATATAAGACTGATCTGCGAAATACGTAGATCTCTGTATATGAACATATTGGACTTGTCTGCCATGTAGGTGGCTCTCAGTACATGGACACATTGGACACATCTGCCATGTAGCTGGAACCCTGAATATGGACTTGATGGACTACTTAGTCATGTAGGTAGCTCTCAGTAATGGACACGTTGACACATGTGCCATGTAGCTACAAATCTCTATATGGAAATGATGCTCTACTCTGCCATGTTGCTAAATCTCTGTGTATAGACAAATTGGACTCATCTGCCTTGTAGCTTGAACTCTGTATATTAAATTGTTGCACTACCCTACCATGTAGCTTGCTGTCTATATGTGGACATTTTGTACTCATCTGTCATGTAGCTGGTACCCTGTATATGGAAATATTGGGCTACTCTGCCATGTAGCTAGCTCTCTGTACATGGATATGTTGGACTGATCTGCTAAGTAAGTAGCTCTCTGTATATGAATATATAAGACTTGTCTGCCCTGTAGGTGGCTCTCAGTATATGCACACGTTGAACACAGCTTCCATGTAGCTACTTCCCTAAATATGGACATGTTGGACTACTCTGCCATGTAGATTGCTCTCAGTATATGGACAAATTGACACATTTGCCATGTAGCTAAAACACTGTATATGGAAATGTTGCACTACTCTGCCATGTAGCTAGTACCCTGTATATGTAAATGTTGAATTACTCTGCCATGAAGCTAGGTCTCCGTATATGGGCATGTTGGACACATCTGCCATGGAACTAGAACTCTGTATGTGGAAATGTTGCACTACTCTTCCATGTAGTTAGCTTTCCGTATATAGACAAGTTGTACTCAATGCCTTGTAGCTAGAATTCTGTATATGGAAATGTTGCACTACTCTGTCATGTATCTAACTCCCTGTATATAGACAACTTGGACTCATCTAGCTTGTTGCTAGAACTCTGTATATGGAAAAGTTGGACTACCCTGTCATGTAGCTAGCTCTCTGTATATAGACATTTTGGACTCGTCTGCCCTGACACTAGCTCTCTGTACATGGATATGTTGGGCTGATCTTTCAAGTAGGTAGCTTTCTCTATATGAACAAATTGGACATGTCTGCCATGTAGTCAGCCCTAAGTATATGGACACGTTGGACACATCTGCCATGTAGCTAGAACTCTGTATATGGAAATATTGCACTACCCTGCCATGTAGCTAGCTCTCTGTATATAGACAAGTTGGACTCATCTGCCTTGTAGCCAGAAATCTACATATGGAAATGTTGTACTACCTGCCATGTAACTAGTTCTCTGTATATAGACCTTTGGACTCTTCTGCCTTGTAGCTAGCCATCTAAATATACTCATGCTGGACTCATCTGCCATTTTGCTAACACTCAGTATATGGACATGATGGACATATCTGCCATATACCTAGAACTCTGTATATGGAAATGTTGAACTACCCTGCCATGTAGCTAGCTCTCTATATATGGACATTTTGGACTCGTCTGCCAAGTAGCTAGCTCTCTCTACATGGATATGGTACACTGAGCTGCGAAATAGGTAGCTCTCTGTATATGAACATATTGGACTTGTCTGCCATGTAGCTAGGTCTCAATATATAAAAATGTTGGAGTCATCTGCCATGTAGCTACTACCCTATTCAAGGACATGTTGGACTATTCTTCCTTTTAGCTAGCTCTCAGTATATGGAAATGTTGGACACATCTGCCATGTAGCTAGAACGCTATATATGGAAATGTTACACTACACTGTCATGTAGCTAGCTCTCTGTATATAGAAAAGTTGGACTCAACTGCCTTGTAGCTAGAACTTTGTATATGGAAATATTATACTACACTCCCATGTGGCTAGCTCTCTGAATATGGACATTTTGTACTCGTCTTCCATGTAGCTAGCTCTCTGTACATGGATATGTTACACTGATCTGAGATGTAGGTAGCTCTCTGTATATGAACATATTGGACTTGTCGGCCATGTAGCTAGGTCTCAATATATAAAAATATTGGAGTCATCTGTCATGTAGCTACTACCCTATACAAGGACATGTTGGACTATTCTGCCTTTTAGCTAGCTAGCTCTCAGTATATGGACACGTTGAACACATCTGCCATGTAGCTAGAACGATGTATATGGAAATGTTATACTACTCTGTCATGTAGCTAGTTCTCTGTATATAGAAAAGTTGGACTCAACTGCCTTGTAGCTAGAAATCTGTATATGGAAATGTTATACGACACTCACATGTGGCTAGCTCTCTGAATATGGACATTTTGTACTCGTCTTCCATGTAGTTAGCTCTCTGTACATGGATATGTTACACTGATCTGAGAAGTAGGTAGCTCTCTGTATATG
>NW_006409015.1:594713-596353 GCF_000296735.1 Chrysochloris asiatica | reverse complement strand
TAGGTAGCTCTCTGTATATGAACATATTGGACTTGTCTGCCATGTAGCTAGCTCTCAGTATATGGACATGTTGGACTCATCTGCCATGTAGCAAGTACACTGTATATGGAAATGTCAGACTGCTCTGCCATGTAGCTAACTCTCAGTGTATGGACACGTTGGACACATCTGCCATGAACCTAGAACTCTGTATATGGAAATGTTGCACTACTCTGTCATGTAGCTAGGTCTCTGTATATGGAAAAGTTGGACTCATCTGCCTTGTAGCTAGAACTCAGTTTATGGAACTATTGAACTAACCTGGCATGTAGCTAGCTCTCTGTATATGGACATTTTGGACTTGTCGACCATGGAGCTAGCTCTCTGTACATGGATATGTTTGAATGATCTGCCAAGTAGGTAGCCCTCTATAAATGAACATATAAGACTTGTCTACCATGTAGCTAGTTCCCAGTATATGGACACATTGGACACATGTGCCATGTACTTAGAAATCTGTATGTGGAAATGGTGCACTACCCTGCCATGTAGTTAGTTCTCGGTATATGGATATGTTGCAGTCATCTTCGTTATAGATAGCGCTCTGTAAATTAATATATTGATCTTGTCTGCTATGTAGGTAGCTCTCAATATACGGACACCTTTGACACATCTACAATGTAGCTAGAACACTGTATATGGAAATGATGCACTACCCTGCCATGTAGGTAGCTCTCTGTATAAGGATATTTTGGACTGGTCTGCCAAGTAGCTTTCTTTCTGTATATGGACATGTTTGACTCATCGACCATATAGCTAGTACCCTGTATATGGACGTGTTGGACTGCTCTGTCATGTAGCTAGCTCTCAATGTATGGATAGGTTGGACACATCTGCCATGTACCTAGAACGCTTTATATGGAAATGTTGCACTACTCTGCAATGTAGCTAGCTCTCTCTATATATACAAGTTGGACTAATCTGCCTTCAGGCTAGAAATTTGTATATTGAAATGTTGCACTACCATGCCATGTAGCTAGCTCTCTGTATATGGAAATTTTGGACTCGTCTGCCATGTAGCTAGCTCTCTGTACATGGATATGTTGGACTGATCTACCAAGTAGGTAGATCTCTGTATATGAACATATTGGGTTTTTCTGTCATGTAGCTAGCTCTCTGTACATGGATATGTTGGACTGATCTATCAAGTAGGTAGATCTCTGTATATGAACATATTGGGTTTTTCTGTCATGTAGCTAGCTCTCAGTATATGGACACATTGAATTAATTAGCCAGGTAGCTAGTACTCTTTATATGGACATGTTGGTCTTCTCTGCCATGTAGCTAGCTCTTTGTATACAGACAAGTTGGACTCATCTGTCTTTTAGATAGAACTCTGTATATGGAAATGTTGCACTACACAGCAATGTAGCTCGCTCTCTATATAGGGACATTTTGGACTCGTTTGTCATGTAGCTAGCTCTCTGTACATGGATATGTTGGACTGATCTCCCAAGTAGGTAGTTATCTGTATATGAACATATTGGACTTGTCTACCATGTAGCTGCGCAAATAATATGAGAAGCTGGGTTCTATGAAGAAAAACGTGGCATCAGGATTGGAGGAAGACTCATTAACAACCTGTGATATGCAGATGATAC
>NW_006409015.1:574631-594123 GCF_000296735.1 Chrysochloris asiatica | reverse complement strand
ACCCCCAACGAGATGGATCAGCCAGGTGGCATCATTGATGGACTCAAGTGTGGCAACGGTAGTGAGGTTGGCCCAGGATCGAACATTGTTTCATTCTGCTGTGCATGGGGTCGCTTTGAGTCAGTTCCGACTCGATGCCACCTGACAACAACAACAACAACAATCATGTAGCTAGCTCTCAGTATATAGACATGTTGGACTCATCAGCCAGGTAGCCAGTACTCCTTATTAGGACATGTTGGACTACTCTGCCATATGGCTAGCTCTCAGTATATGAACAATTTTTACTCATCTGCCTTATAGCTTGAACTCTGTATATGATAATTTTGCACTATTCTGCCATGTAGCCTGCTCTCTGTGCATGGACATTTTGGACTCGTCTGCCATGTAGGTTGTTCTCAGTATATGGACATATTGGACACATCTGCCATGTAGCTAGAACTCTGTATATGGAAATGTTGCACTACCCTGCCATGTAGCTAGCTCTCTGTATACGAACATTTTGTGCTTGTCTGCCATGTAGCTAGCTCTTTATAATTGGATATGTTGGACTGATCTGCCAAGTAGGTAGCTCTCTTTTTGTGAACATATTGGACTTGTCTGCCATGTATTTAGCTTTCAGTATATAGACAAGTTGGACTCATCTGGCTTGTAAGTAGAATTGTTCATATGGAAATGTTGCACTATCTGACATGTAGCTAGTTCTCTGCATATGTACATTTTGGCTTTTCTGCATGAAGCTAGCTCTCTATAAATGGACATGTTGGACTGACCTGCCAAGTAGGTAGCTATCTGTATATGAACATATTGGAATTGTCTGCCATGTAGCTAGCTCTCTGTATATGGACATTTTGGACTCGTGAGCCATGTAGGTAGCTCTCTGTACATGGATATGTTGGACTGATCTGCCAAGTAGGTATCTCTCTGTATATGATCATATTGAACATGTCTGCCATGTAACTAGCTCCCAGTATTTGGACATGTTAGATACATGTGCAATGTAGCTACCTCTCATTATATGGACATGGTGAACTCATCTGCCATGTAGCTAGTACCCTGAATATGGACATGTTGGACTGATTTGCCATGTAAGTAGCTCTCAGTACATGGACATTTTGGACACATCTGCCATGTAGCTAGAACTCTGTATGTGGAAATGTTGCACTATACAAGTTGGACTCATCTGCCTTGTAGATAGAACTCTGCGAATGAAAATGTTGCACTACCCTGCCAATAAGCTAGCTCTCTGTATATTTACATTTTGGACTCGTCTGCCATGTAGCTAGCTCTCTGTACATAGATATGTTGGACTGATCTGCCAAGTAGGTAGCTCTATGTATATGAACATATTTCACTTGACTGCCATGTAGCTAGCTCTCTGAATATGGACATGTTGGACACATTTGCAATGTAGTTTTCTCTCAGTGTATGGACTTGTTGGACTCATCTGCCATGTAGCTAGTATCCTGTATATGGACCTGTTGGACTAATCTGCATTGTAGGTAGCTCTCAGTATATGGACACGTTGGACACATCTGCCATGTAGCTACAACTCTGTATATGGAAATGTTGCTCTACTCTGCCATGTATCTAGCTCTCTGTATATGGACATTTTGGGCTTGTCTGCCATGTAGCTAATTCTCAATATATGGACATGATTGACTCATTATCCAGGTCAGTAGTACTCTTTATATGGTATGGACATGTTCGACTATGCTGCCACGTAGCTAGCTCTCAGTATATGAACACGTTGGATTCATCTGCCATGTAACTTGAACTTTTTATATGGTAATGATGCACTACTCTGCCATGTATCTAACGCTCTGTATATGGATATTTTGGACTGATCTGCCATTTAGCTAGCTCTCCGGATATGGACACGTTGGACAGATCTGCGATGTAGCTAGAAATCAGTATATGGACATTTAGAACTCATCTGACATGTAGCTAGCTCTCTGTACATGGATTTGTTGGTCTCATCTGCCATGTAGCTAGCTCTCTGTATGTGAACATATTGGGCTTATCTACCATGTAGCTAGCTCTCAGTATATGGACATGTTGGACTTATTAGCCAGCCAGCGAGTACCCTTTATATGAACATGTTGGACTATTCCGTCATGTAGCTAGCACTCATTATATGAACACTTTTTACTCATCTGCCATGTAGCTTGAACTCTGTATATGAAAATTTTGCACTACTCTGCCATGTAGCCAGCTCTCTGTATATGGACATTTTGGACTCGTCTGTCATGTAGCTAACTCTCTGTGCATGGATATTTTGGACTGATCTGGCATGTAGGTTGCTCTCACTATATGGACACGTTGGACACATCTGCCATGTAGCTAGAACTCTATATATGGAAATCTTGCACTACACTGCCATGTAGCTGGATCTCTGTATATGGGCATTTTGGACTCGTCTGTCATGTAGCTGGCTCATTATACTTGGATATATTGGACTGATCTGCCGAGTAGGTACCTGTATTTATGTTAACATATTGGACTTGTCTGATATATATCTAGCTATCAGTAGATAGACACTTTGGACTCATCTGCCAGGTAGCTAGAACTCTGTATATGGAAATGTTACATTACTTGGACAAGTAACTAGCTCTCTGTATATAGACAAGTTGGACTCATCTGACTTGCAGCTAGAACTCTCTATATTGATATGTTACAATACCCTGCCATGTAGCTAGCTCTGTAGATGGACATTTTGGACTCGTTTGCCATGTAGCTAGCTCTCAGTATATGGACATGTTGGGATAATCTGCCATGTAGCTAGTACCCTGTATATAGGAATGTTGCACTACCCTGCCATGATGCTAGTTCTCTGTATATGGACATTTTGAACTCATCTGCCATGTAGCTAGCTCTCAGTATATGGAAATATTGACCACATCTCCAATGTACCTAGAACTCTGTATATGGAAATGCATTATTCTTCCATGTAGCTAGCTCTCTGTATATGGACATATTGGACTCGTCTGCAATATAGTTAGCTCTTGAACATGCATATGAGGACTGCTCTACCAAGTAGGTAGCTCTCTTTATATGAACATATTGAACTTGTCTAGCATGTAGCTAGCTCTCTATATATGGACATTTTGTACTGTTCTGACATGTAGGTAGCTCTCTTTACATGGATATTTTGGACTGATCTGCCCTGTAGGTAGCTCTCATTATATGGACACGTTTGACACATCTACATTGTCGCTAGAACATTGTGTATGGAAATTTTGCACTACTCTGCCTTGTAGCTAGCTCACTATATATAGACAAGTCAGAGTCATCTGCCATGTAGCTACAACATTGTATATGGACACATTGGACACATCTGCCATGTAGCTCAAACTCTTTATATGGAAATATTGCTCTACTCTGCCATGTAGCTAGCACTCTGTATCTAGACAAGTTGGTCTCATCTGACTTTTAGCTAAAACTCTGTGTATGGAAATGTTGCACTATCCTTCTATGTAGCTAGCTCTCTGTATATGGGCATTTTGGACTGATCTGCCATATAGCTATGTCTCTGTATATGAACACGTTGGTCACATCTGTCATGTAGCTAGAACTCTGCATATTGAAATTTTGCACTACCCTGCCATGTAGCTAGCTCTCTGTATATTGATATCTTGTATTCGGCTGCCATGTAGCTAGCTCTGTGTGCATGGATATGTTGGACTGATCTGCCAAGTAGGTACCTCTCAGTATATGAATATATTGGACTTGTCTACCATGTAGCTGGCTTTCAGTATATGGTCATGTTGGACTCATATGCCATGTAGCTAATATCCTGTATATGGAAATATTGCACTACACTGCCATGTAGTTAGCTCTCTGTACATAGACAAGTGTGAGTCATCTGCCTTGAAGCTAGAACTCTGTAAATGGAAGTGTTGCACTCTCATGCCATGTAGCTAGCTCTCTGTAGATAGATATTTTGGACTGATCTCATGGAGATAGCTCCCAGTATTTGGACATGTTGGAGTCATCTGCCATGTAGCTAGTACCCTGCATAAGGAAATGTTGGACTACACTGCCATGTAGCTAGCTCTCAGTATATGTACAAGTTGGACACATCTGCAATGTATCTAAAACTCTGCATATGAAAATGTTGCACTACTCTATCATGTAGCTACCTCTCTGTATATAGACAAGTTGGACTCATCTGCCTTGTAATTAAAACTTTGTATATGGAAATGTTGCTCTACACTGCCATGTAGCTAGCTCTTTGTATATGGACCTTTTGGACTCGTCTGTCATGGAGCTCTTCGAACATTGATATGTTGGACTGATCTGCCAAGTAGGTAGCTCTCTGTATATGAACGTATTGGACAGGTCTACCATATATCTAGATCTCTGTACATGGCTATGTTGTACCGATCTGCAATGTAACTAGCTCACTTTACATGGATATTTTGGACTGATCTTGCCTGTAGGCAGCTCTCAGTATATTGACACATATGACACATCTGCATTGTAGCTAGAACTCTGTATATGGAAATGTTGCACTACTCCAACTTGTAGCTAGCTCTCTGTATATGGACTGTTTGGACACATCTGCCATGTAGCTAGAACTCTGTATATGGAAATGTTGCCCTATGCTGCCAGGTAGAGAGCTCCCTGTATGTGAACATATTGGACTTGTCTGACATGTAGCTAGCTCTCAGTATATGGACATGTTGGAATCATCTGCCATGTAGCTACTACCCTGCATATGGACATGTTGGACTACTTTGTCATGTAGCTAGCTCTCAGTATATGGACACGTTGGACACATCTGCCTTGTAGCTAGCACTTTGTATATATAAATGTTGCACTACCCTGCCATCTTGCTAGGTCTCTGCATATAGACAAATTGGGCTCATCTTCCTTGTAGCTAGAACTGTGTATATGGAAATGTTGCACTAAACTGCCATGTAACTAGCTCTCTGTACATAGACAAGTTCGAATCATCTTAATTGTAGCTAGAACTCTATAATGGAAATGTTGCACTACCCTGCTATGTAGCTAGCTCTCTGTATATGGAAATTCTGGACTCGTATGCCATGTAGCTACCTCTCTGTACATGAATATGTTGGACTGATCTGCCAAGTAGGTTTCTCTCTTTATATGAACATGTTGGCCTTGTCTGACAAGGAGCTAGCTCTCAATATATGGACATGTTGGATTCATCTGCCATGTAGCTAGTACCCTGAATATGGACATGTTGGACTACTCTGTCATGTAGTTAGCTGTCAGTATATGGACACGTAGGACACATCTGCCCTATAGCTAGAACTCTGTATTTGGTAATGTTGCACTACCCTGCCATGTAGCTAGCTCCCTGTATATGAACCTATTGGACTTCTCTGCCATGTAGGTAGCTCTCAGTATATGGATATGTTGGACTCATCTACCATATAGGAAGTACCCTGTATATGGACATGTTGGACTACTCAGCCATGTAGTTAGCTCTCAGTATATGGACACGTTGGTCACATCTGCCTTGTAGCTAGAACTCTGTATATGGAAACCTTGCACTACCCTGCCATTTAGCTAGCTCTCTGTATATGGACATTTTGAACTCATCTGCCATGAAGCTAATTCACAGTATATGGACATGTTGGACTCATCTGCCTTGTAGCTAATACCCTGTGTATGGACAAATTTGACATATCTGCCATGTAGCTAGAACTCTGTATATGGAAATGTTGCACTACACTGCCATGTAGCTAGCTCTCTGTATATAAACAAGCTGGACTCATCTGCCTTGTAATTAGAACTCTGTATATGGAAATATTGCTCTACTCTGCCATGTAGCTTGCTCTCTGTATATGGACCTATTGGACTTGTGTAACATGTAGCTACCTCTCTGTATATAGACATTTTGGACTCGACTGCCATGTAGCTAGCTCTCTTTACATGGATATTTTGGACTGATCTGCCCTGTAGTTAGCTCTCAGTATATGGACAAGTTTGACACATCTGCATTGTAGCTAGGACTCTGTATATGGAAATGTTGCACTTGTCTGCCTTGTTGCTAGCTCTCTGTATATAGATTCGTTGGACTCATCTGCCTTGTAGCTACAACATTTCATATGGAAATGTTTCACTGCCCTGCCATGTAGCTAGCTCTTTGTATATGAACATTTTGGAATCATCTGCCTTGTAGCTAAAACTCTGTATATGGAAACGTTGCACTACCATGCCAAGTAGGTATGTCTCTGTATATGGACATTTTAGACTCAAATGTCATGTAGCTAGCTTTCTGTACATGGATATGTTGGACTGATCTGCCAAGTAGATAGCTCTCTGTATAGGAACATATTAGACTTGTCTGCCATGTAGCTAGCTCTCTGTATATAGGTAAGTTGGACTCATCTTCCTTGTAGCTAGAACTCTGATTTGGAAAGGTTGCAATAGCTTGCCATGTTCCTGTATGTGAACATATTGGATTTGTTTGCCATATAGGTAACTCTCAGTATATGGACATGTTGGACTCATCTGCCATGTAGCTAGTATTGTATATATGTACATGTTGCACTACTCTGCCATATAGCTAGCTCTCAGTATATGAACACTTTGCAATCATCTGCCATGTAGCTTGAACTTTGTATATGGAAATGATTCACTACTCTACCATGAAGCTAGTTCTCTGTATATAGCCAAGTTGGTCTCATCTCTCTTGTTGCTAGTACTTTGTATATGGACATGTTGGTCCACTCTGCCATATAGCTAGCTCTCTATATATGAACATTTTGGACACATCTGCCATGTAGCTAGAACTCTGTATATGAAAATGTTGCACAACGCTGCCATGTAGCTAGCTCTCTGTATGTGAACATATTGGACTTCTCTGCCATGTAGATAGCTCCCAGTATATGGACAGGTGGACTCATATGCTATGTATCTAGTATCCTGTATAAGGAGATGTTGCACTACCCTGCCATGTACATAGACAAGATGGCGTCATCTGCCTAGTAGCTAGAACTCTGCATATGGAAATGTTGCACTACACTACCATGTAGCTAATTCTGTGTATATGGACATTTTGGACTCGTCTTCCATGTAGCTAGCTCTCTGTAAATGGATATTTTGGACTGATCTGCCAAGTAGGTTCCGCTGTATATGAACTTATTGCACTTGTCTGCCAAGGAGCTAGCTCTCAGTATATGGACATGTTGGACTCATCTGCCATGTAGCTAGTATCCTGCATATGGACATGTTGGACTACTCTGTCATGTAGCTGGCAATCAGTATACGGATTCGATGGACACATCTGACATATAGCTAGAACTCTGTATATGGAAATGTTGCACGACTCTGCCATGTAGCTAGGTCTCAGTATATGGACATGTTGGACTCATCTGCCATGTAGCTAGTATCCTGCATATGGACATGTTGGACTACTCTGTCATGTAGCTGGCAATCAGTATACGGATTCGATGGACACATCTGACATATAGCTAGAACTTTCTATATTATAATGTTGCACTACCCTTCCATGTAGCTAGCTTTCTGTATATGAGCATATTAGACTTCTCGGCCACGTAACTAGCTCTCAGTATATGGACATGTTGGACTCATCTGCCATGTAGGTAGTTCACTGTATATGGAAATGTTGGACTACTCTGCCATATAGCTAGCTCTCAGTATATGGACGCTTTGGACGCATCTTCCCTGTAGCTAGAACTCTGTATATGGAAATGTTGAACTACCTTGCCATGTAGGTAGCTCTCTGTATATGAACATTTTGAATTTGTTTTCCTTGAGGTAGTTCTCAGCATATGGACATTTTGGACTCTTCTGCCATGTTGCTAATAACCTGTATATGCATACGTTGGACTTTTCTGCCATAGAGCTAGCTTTCAGTTTATGGACACGTTGGACACATCTGCCATGTAGCTAGAACTCTGTGTATGGAAATGTTGCATTACTATGCCATGTAGCTACGTCTCTGTATATAGACAAGTTAGACTCATATGCCTTGTAGCTAGAACTCTGTATATGGAAATGTTGCACTTCCCTGCCATTTGGCTAGCTCTCTGTATATGGACATTTTTGACTCACCAGCCACGTAGCTAGCTCTCTGTACATGGAGATGTTGGACTGATTTGCCAAGTAGGTGGCTCTCTGTATCTGAACATATTGGATGTGTCTTCCATTTGGCTAACTCTCAGTATGGACATGTTGGACTCATCTGCCATGTAGCTAGTACCCTGTATATGCACATGTTGGACTACTCTACCATGTAGCTAGCGCTCAGGATATGGACACTTTGGACTCGTCTGCCATGCAGGTAGTTCTCTGTACATGCATATGTTGGACTGATCTGTCAAGTAGGTAGCTCTCAGTATATGAACATATTGGACTTCTCTGGAATGTAGCGAGCTCTCAGTATATGGACACCTTGGACACATTCTCCATGTAGCTAAAGTCTGTATATGGAAATGTTGCACTACCTTGCCATGTAGCAAGCTCTGTGTATATAGACAAGTTGGACACATCTGCCATGTAGCTAGAACTCTTTATATGGAATTGGTGTTCTACTCTGACATGTAGCTAGCACTCTATATATAGACAAGTTGGACTCATCTGCCTTTTAACTAAAACTCTGTGTATGGAAATGTTGCACTACCCTGCCATGTAGGATATGGACATTTTGGACTGATCTGCCAAGTTGCTAGCTCTCTGTATACGGACTCGTTGGTCACATTTGCCATGTAGCTAGAAATCCTCATATGGAAATTTTCCACTACCCTGCCATGTAGCTAGCTCTCTGTATATTGATATCTTGGTCTCGTCTGCAATGTAGCTAGCTCTGTGTGCATGGATATGTTAGACTGATCTGCCAAGTAGGTACCTCTCTGTATATGAACATATTGGACTTGTGTGACATGTAGATAGCTCTCAGTATATGGACATGTTGGACTCATCTGCCATGAAGCTAATACCCTGTATATGGACATGTTGTACTGGTCTGCCCTGTAGCTAGCACTCAGTATAAGGACACCTTGGACACATCTGCCATGTAGCTAGAATTTTGTATATGGATATGTTGCACTACTCTGCCATGTAGCTTGCTCTCTGTATATGGACATTTTGGAATCATCTGCCTTGTAGCTAGAACTCTGTATATGGAAATGTTGCACTACCCTACCATATTGCTAGCTGTCTGTGTATAGAGACGTTTTACTCATATGCCTTGTAGCTAGATCTCTGTATATGGAAATGGTGCACTACCCTGCCATGTAGGTAGCTCTCTGTATGGGGACATTTTGAACTTGTCTGCCATGTAGCTAGCTCGCTGTACATGGATATGTTGGACTGATATGACAAGTAGTTACCCCTCTGTATGTGACCATATTGTACTTGTCTGCCATACTGATAGCTCTCAGAATATGTTCCCGTTGCACACATTTGCTATGATGTTAGATCTCTGTATACGGAAATGTTGCACTACTCTGCCATGTAGCTAGCTCTCTGTATATAGTCAAGGTGGACTCATCAGACATGTAGCTAGTACCCTGTATAAGGAACAGGTGGACTTATCTGCCATGTACCTAGCTCTCAGTAAATGGACAAGTCGGACACATATGCCATGTATCTAGAACTCTAAATATTGAGATTTTGGACTCATTTGACATGTCGCTAGCTCTCTATGCATAGATATTGTGGACTGATCTGACATGTAAGTAGCTCTCATATATGGACATATTGGACACATGTGCCATGTAGCTTGAAATCTGTATATGGAAATTTTGCACTTCCCCGCCATATAGGTAGCTCTCTGTATAAGAACATGTGGGACTTGGCTGCCATGTAGCTAGGTCTCAGTATATGGACATGTTGTACTCATCTGCCATGTAGCTAGTACCCTACATATGGACTTGTTGGACTACTATGCCATGAAGCTTGCTCTAAGTCTATAGACATGTTGGACACATCTACCATGTAGCTAGATCTCTGAATTTGGAAATGTTGCACTACTCTGCAATGTAGTTAGCTCTCTTAATATACACAAGTTGGACTCATCTTACTTGGATCTAGAACTCTGTAAATGCAAATGTTGCACAACTCTTCCATGTAGCTAGCTCTCTGTATATGGACATTTTGTACTCGTCTGCCATGTAGCTACTTCTTTGTACATGTGTATGTTGGACTGATCTGCCAAGTAGGTAGTTCTCTGTATATGAACATATTGAACTCGTCTAACTTGTAGCTAGCTCTCAGTATATGGACATATTGGTCTCATCTGCCAGGTAGCTAGTACCCTGTATATAGCAATGTTGCACTACTCTGCCATGTAGATAGCTCTCTTTATATAGGCAAGTTGAACTCATCTGCTTTGTTACTAGAACTCTATATATGGAAATGTTGCACTACCCTTTCATGTAGCTAGCTCTCTGTATATGGACATTTTGGAATCGTCTTCAATGTAACTAGCTCTCTGTACATGGATATGTTGGACTGATCTGCCAAGTAGGTAGTTCTTTGTACGTGATCATATTGGACTTCAATGCCATGTAGTTAGTTCTCAGTATATGGGCATGTTGGACTAATCTGCCACGTAGATAGTACCCTGGATATGTTCATGTTGGACTACTCTTCCATGTAACTAGCTCACGTTATGTGGACATTTTGGACACATCTGCCATGTAGCTAGAACTCTGTACATGGAAATGTTGCACTACTCTCCCATGTAGCTAGCTCTCTGTACATAAACAAGATAGACTCATCTGCCTTCTAGCTAGTACCCTGTATATGGACATGTTGGACTACTCTGCCATGTAGTTAGATCTCTGTATATGGACATGTTGGACACATCTGCCATGTAGTGAGAACTCTCTTTATGGAAATGTTGTGCTACACAGCTATGTAGCTATCTCTCTGTACATGGATATGTTGGATTGATCAGACAAGTAGGTAGCTCTCTGTATATGAACTTATTGGACTTGTCTGCCATGTAGCTACTCTGTGTATATGTTCATGTTGGACTCATCTGCCAGGTAGCTAGTACCCTGTATATGGACATGTTGGACTATTCTGCCATGAAGCAAGCTCTCAGTATATGAACACTTTGGACTCATCAGCCATGTTGCTTGAACTCCTTATACAGAAATGATTGATGCTCTATTCTGCCATGTAGCTAACTCTCTGTATATGGTAATTTTCGACTCATCTTCTATGTAGCTAGTACCCCATATATGGACATATTGGAATATTCTGCCATGTAGCTATCGCTCAGTAAATGGACACATCGGACACATCTGCCATGTAGCTAGAACTCTGAGTATGGACATTTTGGACTCATCTAACATGTCAATAGCTCTTTGTGCATGGATATTGAGGATTAATATGCCATGTAAGTAGCTCTCAGTATATGGACACATTGGACACGTCTGCCATGTAGCTCGAATTCTGTATATGGAAATGTAACTCTACTCTGCAATGTAGCTAGTAATCTGTATATAGATAAGTTGGACTTATCTGCCTTTTAGCTAGAATTCTGTGTATGGAAATGTTGCACTACCCTGCCATGTAGCTAGCTCTCTGTGTATGGACATTTTGGACTCGTCTGCCTTGTATCTAGCTCTCTGTACATGGATATGTTGGACTGATCTGCCATGGAGGTAGCTCACATTATATGTACACGTTAGACACATCTGCCATATAAGTAGAATTCTGCATATGGAAATGTTGCATTACCCTGCCATGTAGCTATCTCTCTGTAAATGGATATATTGGACTGATCTGCCTACTGATAGCTCTCTGTATATGAACATATTGGACATTTCTGCCTTGTAGCTAGCTCTCAGTATGGACATGTTGGACTCATCTGCCATGTATCTAGTACACTGGTTATGGAGATGTTGGACTACTCTGCCATGTAGCTAAGTCTCAGTATATGGACATGATGGACACAAATGCCATGTAGCTAGAGACTATATATGGAAATGATGTACTACCCTGCAATGTAGCTAGCTCTCTGTATATGCACCAGTTGGATTCATCGGCCTTGTAGCTAGTACTCTGTATATGGAAAAGTAAATCTTTGCTTCCATTTAGCTAGCTCTCTGTATATTAACATATTGGACGAGTCTGCCATGTAGCTAGCTCTCAGTATGGACATGTTGAACTCATCTGCCACATAGCTAGTACCCTGTATATAGACATATTGGACTACTATGCCATGTAGCTCGCTCTCTGTATATATACAAGTTGGACTCATCACATTGTAGCCAGTACTCTGTATACAGAAATGTAGCACTACCCTTCCATGTAGCTAGCTCTATAAGAAAGGACATTTTGAACTCATCTGTCATATAGCTAGCTCTCTGTACATGGATATGTTGGACTGATCTGAAAAGTAGGTAGCTCTCTGTATATGAACTTATTGGACTTTTCTGCCATGTAGCTATCTCTCACTATATGGACACGTTGGACACATTTGCCATGAAGGTAAAGTCTGCATATGGAGATGTTGCATTACCCTGCCATTTAGCTAGCTCTCTGTATATCCACAAGTTGGACTCTTTTGCCTTTTAGCAAGTACTTTGTATATGGAAATGTTGAACTACACTTCCATGTAGCTAGCTCTCTGTATATGGACATTTTGGACTGATCTGCAATGTAGCTAGCTCTCTGTATATGGACACGTTGGTAACATCTGACATGTAGCTAGAACTCTGCATATGGAAATGTTGAACCACCCTGCCAACTAGTTAGCTTTCTGTATATGGACATTTTGGACTCGTCTGCCATGTAGCTAGCACTCTGTACATGGATATGTTGAACTGATCTGGCAAAATGGAAGTTCTCTGTATACGGACATGTTGGACTGATCTGCCATGTAGCTAGCTCTCAGTATATGAACACCTTGTACACATCTGCCATGTACCTAGAATTCTGTATATGAAAATCTTGCACTACTCTGCCATGTAGCTAGCTCTCTGTATATGAATATATTGGACTTGTCTCCCATGGAGCTATCTGTCAGTATATGGACTCATTGGACTCATCTGCCATGTAGTTAGTAGCCTGCATACGGACATGTTGGACTACTCAGTCATGTAGCTAACTCTCAGTATATGAACACGTTGGACACATCTGCCATGTAGCTAGAACTCTGTATATGGAAATCGTGCACTAATCTACCAAGTAGCTAGCTCTCTGTATATAGACAAATTGGACTCATCTGCCTTGTAGCTAGAAGTCTGTATATGGAAATTGTGCACTTCCATGAGATGTAGTTAGCTCTTTTTATATGGACATTTAGGACTCTTCTGCCATGTAGCTAGCTCTCTGTAAATGGATATTTTGGACTTATCTGACAAGTAGGTAGCTCTCTATATATGAACATATAGGACTTGTCTGCCATGTAGCTAGCTCTCAGTATATAGACAAGTTTGACTCATCTACCTTGTATCTAGAATTCTGTATATGGAAATGTGGCACTACCCTGCCATATAGCTAGCTCTCTGTATATGAACATATTGGACTTGGCTGCCATGTAGTTCACTCTCAATATATGGACACGTTGGACACATATGCCATGTAGCTAGAATTCTGTATATGGAAATGTTGCGCTACTCTGCCATGTAGCTAGCTCTCTGTATATAAACAAATTGGACTCATATGCTTGCAGCTAGAACTGTGTATATGGAAATGTAGCACTTCCCTGACATTTAGCTAGCTTTCTGTATATGGACATTTTGGACTCGTGTGCCATATAGCTAGCTCTCTGTACATGGATATATTGCACTGATCTGCCAAATTGGTACCTCTCTGTATATGAATTTATTTATTTGTCTGCCATGTAGCTAGCTCTCAGTTCATGGACATGTTGGACTCATCGGCCATTTAGTTAGTACCCTGTATTTGGACATTTTGGACTTCTCTGCCATGTAGCTAGCTTTCAGTGTATGGACATGTTTGATACATCTGCCATGAAGCTAGAACTCTGTATATGGAAATGTTGCATTACCCTGCCATGAAGCTGGCTCTCTGTATATGGACATTTTGAACAATTCTGAGACGTAGCTAACTCTCTGTACATGGATATGTTGGATTGATCTGCCAAGTATGTAGCTCTATGGATATGATCATATTGGACTTGTCTGCCATGAAGGTGACTCTCAGTATATGCCCATGTTGATTTCCTCTACGATGTAGCTAGTAGCCCTTATATGGACATGTAGCTACATCTCAGTACATGGACATGTTGCACTTTTCTGCGATGTAGCTAGTATCCTGCATATGGACATGTGATACTACTATGCCTTGTAGCGAGCTCTCAGAATACGGACACTTTGGACACATCTGCCATGTAACTACGACCCTGAATATGGACATGATGGACTACTCTGTAGCTAGCTCTCGGTGCATGGATATGTTGGACTCATCTGCCATGTAGCTAGTACCCTGTATATGGACATGTGATACTACTATGCCTTGTAGCGAGCTCTCAGAATACGGACACTTTGGACACATCTGCCATGTAGCTAGAACTCTGTATATAGAAATGCTGCACTACTCTGCCATGGAGCTAGCTCCCTGTATATGGACATTTTAGACCCGTCTGCCATGTAGCTAGCTGTCAGTACATGGACATGTTGGACATGTCTGCCATGTAACAAGCTCTCTTTTCATGGATATATTGTACTCCTCTGTGATGTAGCTAGTGCCCTATATATGGATATGTTGTACTACTCTGACATGTAGCTAGCTCTCAGTATATGGACATGTTGGAATCCTCTGCGATGTATCTAGTACTCTGTATATGGACATGTTGTAATACTCTGCTATGTAACTAACTCTGAGTATAAGGACACGTTGGACACATCTGCCATATAGCTAGATCCTTGTACATGGAAATGCTGCACTACTCTGCCCTGTAGCTAACTCTCTGTGTTTAGACAAGTTGGACTTATCTGCCTTGTAGATTGAACTCTGTATATAGAAATGTTGCACTACCCTGCCATGTAGGTATCTCTCTGTATTTGGACTTTTTGGACCACTCTGCCATGTAGTTACTTCTCTGTACATGGATATGTTGGACTGATCTAACAAGTATGTAGCTCTCTGTTTATGAACATATTGGACTTGTCTGCCCTGTAAGTGTTTCTCAGTATATGGACATGTTGGACACATCTCCCATGTTGTTACAACACTGAATATGGACATGTTGGACTACTCTGTCATGTGGATAGCTCTCAGTATATGGACACATTGGACACATTTGCCATGTAGTTAGAATTCTGTATATATAAATGTTACACTACTCTGTCATGTAGCTACCTCTCTGTATATAGACAAGTAGGACTCATCTGCCTTGTAGATAGAACACTGTATATAAAAATGTGGCAGTACCCCGCCATGTAGGTATCTCTCTGTATATGGACATTTTGGATTCATCTGCCATGTATCTAGCTCTCTGTACATGGATATTTTGGACTGATCTGCTATGTAGGTAGCACTCAGTGTGTGGACATGTTGGACACAATTGCCATGTAGCTAGAAATCTGTATATGGAAATATTGCTCGACACTGATACATAACTGCCTCTTTATAGATAGACAAGTTGGACTCATCTGCCTTGTAGCTAGAACTCTGTATATGATAATGTTGCACTACCCTGCCATGTAGCTAGCTCTCTGTATATAGACATTTTGTACTAGTCTGCCATGTAACTAGCTCTCTGTACATGGATATATTGGACTGATCTTCCAAGTAGTTAGCTCTCTGTATATGAACATATTAGACTTGTCTGCCCTGTACGTGGTTCTCAGTATATGGACGCGTTGGACACATCTGTCATGTAGATATTATTCTGAATATGGATATGTTGCACTTCTCTGCCCTGTACCTAGCTCTCAGTACGTGGACAGGTTCAACACATCTGCCATGTAGCGAGAATTATGTATATGGAAATGTTATACTACTCTGCTATGTAGCAAGCTACCTCTCTGTGTATAGACAAGTTGGACTCATCTGCCTTGTAACTATTATACTGTATATGGAAATGTTGCACTAATCTTATGTGTAGCTAGCTCTCACTATATGGACACGTTGGACACATCTTCTTTATACCTAGAACTCGGTATATGGAAATGTTGCACTACTCTGCCATGTAACTAACTCTCTGTATATAGACTAGTTGGACTAGTCTACCTTGTACTTAAAACTCTGTATATGGAAATGTTGCACTACTCTGCCATGTAGCTAGATCTCTGTAGATGGACATTTTGGACTCTTCTGCCATATAGCTAGATCTCTGTACCGGGATATGTTGGACTGATGTTCCAAATAGGTAGCTCTCTGTATATGAACATATTGGACTTATTTGCCTTTTAGCTAGCTCTGTGCATATAGACAAGTTGCAGTCATCTGCCTTGTAGATACTACCCTCAATATGGACATGTTGGACTACTCTGCCATGATTCTAGCTCTCAGTATATGGACACATTGGACACATCTACCATGTAGCTAGAACTCTGTATATGGAAATGTTGCACTACACTACCAAGTGGCTAGCTCTCTGTATATGGACATTTTAGACTCGTTTGTCAGATAGATAGCTCTCTGTACATGGATATGTTGGACTGATCTACCAAGAAGGTAGCTCTCTGTATATGAACTTATTGGACTTCTCTGCCATGTAACTAGCTCTCTGTATATAGACAAGTTGCAGTCATCAACTTTTAGCTGGAATCCTGTATATGGAAATGTTGCATTACCCTACCACGTAGCTAGCTCTCTGTACATGTATATGTTGGACTTATCTGACAATTATGTAGTTATCTGTATATGAACATATTGACTTATCTGTGATGTAGATACCTCTCAGTGTATGAACACCATTGTTACATCTTCCATGTAGTTAAAACTCAGTATGTGAAAATGTTGCACTACACTGCCATGTAGGTAGCTCTCTGTATATGGACATTTTGGACTCGTCTGCCATGTAGCTAGCTCTCTGTACATGGATATTTTGGACTGATCTGCCATATAGGTAGCTCTCATGTTGGACATGTTGGACACATCTGCCATGTAGCTAGAACTATGTATATGGAAATACAGCTCTGCACTGCCATGTAGCTAGCTCTCTGTATATAGACAAGTTGGACTAATCTGGCTTGTAGCTAGAACTCTGTATATGGAAATGTTGTATGACCCTGCCATGTAGCGAGCTCTCTGTATATCGAAATTTTGTACTTGTCTGCCATGTACCTAGCTCTCTGTATATGGATAAATTGGACTGATCTGTCAACTAGGTAGCTCTCTTTATATGAACATATTTGAATTGTCTACCTTGTATGTGGCTCTCAGTATATGGACACGTAGGACGCATTTGCCATATACCTACTACCACGAATATGGACATGTTGGACTACTCTGTTATGTAGCTAGCTCTCAGTATATGGACACGTTGGACACATCTGCCATGTACCAAGAACTCTGTATATGAAAATGTTGCACTACCCTGCCATGTAGCTAACTCTCTGTATATGGACATTTTGGTCTCGTCTGTCATGTAGCTAGCTCTCTATACTTGAATATGTTGGACTGATCTGCCAAGGAGATAGCTGTCTCTATTTAAACAGATTGGACTTGTCTGCCATATTGGTGGCTCTCATTATATGAACACATTGGGCACATCTGTCATGTAGCTACTACCCTGAATATGGACATGTTGGACTACTGCACCATGTAGCTAGCTCTCAGTGTATGGACACGTTGGATATATCTGCCATGTACCTAGAACTTTGTATATGGAAATGTTGCACTAACCTTCCATGTAGCTAACTCTCTGTATATAGACAAGTTGGACTCATCTGTCTTGTACCTACAACTCTGTATATGGAAATGTTGCAATAACCTTCCATGTAGCTAGCTCTCTGTATATGGACATTCTGGACTCATCTGCCATATAGGTAGCTCTCTGTACCTGGATATGTTGGACTGATCTGCCAATTAGGTAACTCTCTGTATATAAACCATAATGGACTTCTCTGCCATGTAGCTACATCTCTCTATATAGACAAGTTTCATTCATCTGCCTTGTAGCTGGAACTCTGTATATGGAAATGTTGCATTACCATGCCATGTCGCTAGCTCTGTATATGGATATTTTGGACTTGTCTGACATGTAGCTAGCTCTTTGAACATGGATATGTTGGACTCTTCTATGATGTAGCTAGTTCCCTGTATATGGAAATGTTTTACTACTCTGCCATGTAGCTAGCTCTCAGCATATGGACACGTTGGACACATCTGCCATGTACCAAGAATTCTGAATATGGAAATGCTGCACTACTCTACCATGTAGCTAACTCTCTGTATATAGAAAAGTTGGACTCATCTGCCTTGTTGATAGAACTCTAAACATGGAAATGTTGCACTACCCTGCCATGTGGCTAGCTCTCTGTATATGGACATTTTGGACTTGTCTGCCATGTAGGTAGGTCTCTGTACATGGATATGTTGGACAGATCTGCCACATAGGCAGCTCTCTGTATATGGACATTTTGGACTTGTCTGCCATGTAGGTGGCTCTCACTATATGGACGCATTGGACACATCTGCCTTGTAGCTATTACCCTGAATATGGACATGTTGGACTATTCTGCCATGTAGCTAGCTTTCAGTGTGTGGACACGATGGACACATCTGCCATGTACCTAGATCTCTGTATATGGAAATGTTGCACTACTCTGCTATGTAGCTAACTCTCTGTATATAGACAAGTTGGACTCATCTGCCTTGTAGCTTGAACTCTGTATATGGAAATGTTGCATTAACCCTCCATGTAGCTAGCTATCAATATATGGACATTTTGGTGTCATCTGACATGTAACTAGCTCTCTGTACATGGATATGTTGGACTCCTCTGTGATGTAGCTAGTACCCTGTATATGGATATATTTTACTACTCTGCCATGTAGCTAGCTCTCAGTATATGGACATACTGGACTCCTCTGTGATGTAGCTAGTACCCTATATA
Organism: Chrysochloris asiatica; assembly: GCF_000296735.1. Taxonomy (NCBI): domain Eukaryota; kingdom Metazoa; phylum Chordata; class Mammalia; order Afrosoricida; family Chrysochloridae; genus Chrysochloris; species Chrysochloris asiatica. Next base: position 575,132 of record NW_006409015.1, on the reverse strand, counting down.
TGTGGAAATGTTGTACTACTCTGCCATGTAGCTAGCTCTCACTATATGGACATGTTGGACTGCTCTGTGATGTAGATAGTACTCTATATATGGACATGATGTACTATTCTACCATGCAGCTAGCTCTCAGTATATGGACTCTTTGAACACATCTGACATGTAGCTAGATCTCTGTATGTGAAAATGCTGCACTACACTGTCATGTAGCTAACTCTCTGTATATAGACAAGTTGGACTCATCTGCCTTGTAGATAGAAGTCTGTATATAGAAATGTGGCAGTACACCAAAATGTAGGTATCTCTCTGTATATGGACATTTTGGATTCGTCTGCCATGTAGCTAGAACTCTGTATATGGAAATGTTGCACTACGCTACCATGTGGGTAGTTCTCTGCATATGAACATTTTGGACTTGTCTGCCAATTAGATAGCTCTGTGCATATAGACAAGTTGCAGTCATCTGCCTTGTAGGTACTACCCTGAATATGGACATGTTGGACT
>NW_006409015.1:560974-574306 GCF_000296735.1 Chrysochloris asiatica | reverse complement strand
ACATGTTGGACTTCTCTGCCATGTAGCTAGCTCTCTATATATGAACACTTTGGACTCATCTGCCATGTAGCATGAATTCTGTATATGGAACTGATGCACTAGTCTACCCTGTACTACCTCTCTGTATATGAACAGTTTGGACTCATATGACATGTTGCTAGTACCCTGTATATGAACATGTTGGACTAATCTACCATGTAGCTAGCTCTCAGTATATGGACACATTGGACACTCTGCCATGTAGCTAGGACTTTGTATATGGGCATTTTGGACTAGTCTGACATGTAGTTAGGTCTCTGTGCTTGGATATCTTGGACTGATCTGCCATGTAGGTAGCTCTAAATATATGGACACATTTCACATATTTGCCATGTAGCTAGAACTCTGTATATGGAAATGTTGCACTACTTTTTGATGTACCTAGCTCTCTGTAAGTGGACATTTTTGACTCATTTGCCATGTAGCTAGCTCTCTTTACAAGGAAATAATGGACTGATCTGCCAAGTAGGTAGTTTCTGTATATGAACATATTAGACTCATCTGACATGTAGCTAGCTCTCAGTATATGGACTATTTGTACACATCTGCAATGTAGCTAGAATTCTGTATATGGAAATGTTGCACTATGCTGCCATGTAGAGAACCCTTAGTATGTGAACATATAGGACTTGTCTGCCATGTAGCTAGCTCTCAGTATATGGACATGTTGGATTTATTTGCCATGTTGTTGGTATCCTGTATATGGATATGTTGCACTAAGTGTAGTGCATGTAGATAGCTCTCTGTATATAGATTAGTTGGACTCATCTGTCTTGTAGCTAGAATTCTCTATATTGAAATGTTGCACTACCCTGCCATTTAGCTAGGTCTCTGCAAATAGACAAGTTGCACTTACTGGCCTTGTAGCTAGAACTCTGTATATGGAAATATTGCACTACCCTGCCATGTAGCTATCTCTCTGTGTATGAACATATTGGACTTCTCTGCCATGTAACTAGCTTTCAGTATATGGACATGTTGGACTCATCTGCCATGTAGCTAGTACCCTGTATATGGACGTGTTGTACTACTCTGCCATGTAGCTAGCTCTTAGTATATGGACACGTTGGTCACATATGTCCTGTAGCTAGAACTCTGTATATTGAAATGTTGCACTACACTGCCATGTAGATAGCTCTCTGTATATGGACATTTTTGACTCGTATGCCATGTAGCTAGCTCTCTGTACATGGATATTTTGGACTTATCTGCCTTATATAGCTCTCAGTATATGGACACGTTTGACACATCTGCATTGTACATAGAATTCTGTATATGGAAATGTGTCACGACTCTGCCTTGTTGCTAGCTCTCTGTAGATAAACAAGTTGGACACATCTGCCTTCTAGCTACAAAGTTTTATATGGAAATGTTGCAATACCATGCCATGTAGCTAGTTCTCTGTATATGGACATTTTGGAATCATTTGCCTTGTAGCTAGAACTCTATATATGAAAATGTTGCACTACCATGCCATGTAGCTATGTCTCTCTATATGGACATTTTATTCTCTACTGCCATGTCTCTAGATCTCTCTACGTAGACATGTTGGACTGATCTGCCAAGTAGGTAGCTCTCTGTACATTAACATATTGGACTTCTCTGCCATGTAGGTGGCTTTCAGTATATGGACAAGTTTGACACATCAGCCATGTAGCTAGTACCCTGAATATGGACATCTTGGACTACTCTGCCATGTAGCTAGCTGTCAGAATATGGACACATTGGATGTATCTACCATGTAATTAGAACACTGTACATGGAAATGTTGCACTACCTTGCCAGGTAGTTAGATCCCTATATATAGACAGGTTGGACTCATCTGCCTTGTAGATAGAAATCTGTATATGGAAATGTTGCACTACCCTGCCATGTAGCTGGCTCTCTGTATATGGACATTTTGGACTCATCTTCTATGTAGCTTGCTCTCTGTACATGGATATGTTGGACTGATCTGCCAAGTAGTTAGCTCTCTGTATATGAACATATTAGACTTGTCTGCCATGTAGGTGGCTCCCAGTAGATGGACACATTGGGAACATCTGCCATGTAGCTTAAACCGTGAATATGGACATGTTGAACTGCTCTGCCATGGAGCTAGCTCTCAATGTAAGAACACATTGGACACATCTGCCATGTAGCTGCAACACTGTATATGGAAATGTTCTATACGCTGCCATTTAGCTAGCTTCTGTATGTGAACATATTGGACTTGTTTCCCATGTAAATTGCTTTCAGTATATGGACATGTTGGACTCATCAGCCATGTAGCTAGTATCCTGTACATGGATATGTTGCACTACCCTTCCAAGGAGCTAGCTCTCTGTATTTAGACTAGTTGGACTCATCTGCCTTGTAGCTAGTACTCTGTATATTGAAATGTTGCAATACCCTGCCATCTAGCTAGGTTTCTGCATATAGACAAATTGGACTCATCTTCCTTGTAGCTATAAATGTGTATATGGAAATGTTGCATGCCCTACACTGACATGTAGCTAGCTCTCTGTACATAGAGCTACAAGTTCAAATCATCTGACTTGTAGCTGTTGTTGTTGTTGTCAGGTGCCATCGAGTCGGAACCGACTCATAGCGACCCTATGCACAGCAGAACGAAACAATGTTCGATCCTGGGCCAACCTCACTACCGCTGCCACAACTGAGTCCATCAATGATGCCACGTTGATCCATCTGGCTGATCCATCTCGTTGGGGGTCTTCCTCTTTTTCTCTGACCCTCCACCCTACCCAGCATGACATCCTTCTCCAGCGATTGTTTCCTCTGGACAATATGTCCAAAGTATGAGAGACGAAGTTTAGCCATCCTGGGCTCCAAAGAGCACTCTGGCTGCACTTCTTCCAAAACAGATTTATTGGTTCTTTTGGTATTCTCCTCCAACACCACAACTCAAAGGCATCAATTCTTCTACGATGGACATGTTCGATTACTTTGCCATGTAGGTAGTTCTCAGTATATGGACACGTTAGACTCATCTTCCATGTACCTAGAACTCTGTATTTGGAAATGTTACCCTACTATGCCATGTAGCTAGCTCTCTATATATAGACAAGTTGGACTCATCTGTCTTGTAGCAAGAACTCTGTATATGGAAATGTTGCACTACCCACCATGTAGCTAACTCTTTGTATATGGCCATTTTGTGCTTGACTGCCATGTAACTAGCTTTCTATATATGCATATGCTGGACTGATTTTCCAAGTATGTAGCTCCCTGTATATGAACATATTGGACTTGTCTGCCATGTAGCTAGCTCTCAGTATATGGACATGTTGGACACATGTGCAATGTAGCTAGAACTCTATATATGGAAATGTTGCTCTACTCTGGCATGTAGCTAGCTCTCTGTATATAGACACGTTGCACTCATTTGCCTTGTAGCTAGAACTCTGTATATGGAAATGTTGCCTTACCTTGCCATATAGCTAGCTCTCTGTATATGGACTATTTTGACTCTTCTGCCATGTATCTAGCTTTCTGTACATGGATATGTTGGACCAATCTGCCAAGTATGTAGCTATCTGTATAATAACATATTGGACTTGTCTTCCATGTAGCTAGCTCTCTGCACATGGATATGTTGGACTCATCTGACAAGTAGGTACCTCTCTGTGTATGAATATATTGGACTTGTCTGCCATGTAGGTGGCTCTCAATATGTTGACACGTTGGACACATCTGCCATGTAGCTAGTACTCTGAACATGGACATGTTGCACTATTCTGCCATGTAGCTAGCTCTCTGTATGTGGACAATATGTACTTGTCTACATGTAGCTTGCTATCTTTGTGTAGATAGGTTGGACTGATCTGCCAAGTTGGTAGATCTCTGTATATGACCATATAGGTCTTGTCTGCCATGTATGTAGCTCTCTGTATATGAACACCTTTGACACATCTGCCACGTAACTAGAAATCAGTTTAAGGAAATGTTTTACTACCCTGCCGTGTAGCTAGCTCTCTGTATATGGACATTTTGGAATCTTCTGCCATGTAGGTAGCACTCTGTATATGGAAAAGTTACATGTCCATATCATGTAGCTAGCACTCTATATATGGATATTTTGGACTCGTCTGCCATGTAGCTAGCTCTCTGTACATGGATACGTTGGAGTTATCTGCCAAGTAGGTCGCTATCTGTTTATGAACATACTTGACAATTCTGCCTTGTAGCTAGCTCTCTGTATATAGATATGTTGGACTCATCTGCCATGTAGCTAGTACCCTGTATATGGTCATGTTGGACTACTCTGACATGTAGCTAGCTCTCAGTATATGGACACATTGGACACATCTGCCATGTAGCCAGAACTGTGTATATGGAAATGTTGCTCTACACTGCCATGTAGCTAGCTCTCTGTACATAGACAAGTTGGAATAATCTGTCTTGTCACTAGAACACTGTATAGGGAAATGTTACACTACCTTGATATGTAGGTAGCTCTCTATGTGGACATTTTCATCTCGTCTGCCATGTTGTTAGGTCTCTGTACATGGATATGTTGGACTGCTTTGCGAAGTAGGTAGCTCTCTCCATATGAACATATTGGACTTGTCTGCCATGCATCTAGTTCTCAGTATATGGACACGTTGGACACATCTGCCACGTACGTAGTATTTTGGCTATGGAAATGTTTCACTACTCTGCCATGTAGCAAGCTCTCTGTATATAGCAAGTTGGACTCATCTGCCTTGTAGCTAGAACTCTGTATATGGAAATGTTGCACTTCCCAGTCATGTAGCTAGCTCTCTGTAAACGGATATTTTCCACTTGTCTACCACATACCTTGCTCTCTGTACATGGATATGTTGGAATGATCTGCCAAGTAGGTACCTATCTTTTTATGAACATATTGGACTTTTCTGCCTGTAGCTATCTCTCAGTATATGGACACGTTGGACATATCTGCCATGTAGATAGAACTCTGTATATGGAAATGTTTCTCTACACTACCAAGTAGCTAGCTCTCTCTATATAGACAATTTGCAATCATCTGCCTTGTATCTAGAACTCTGTATATGTAAATGTTACCCTACCTTACCATGTAGCTAGCTCTCTGTATATGGACTATTTAGACTCTTCTGCCATGTAGCTAGATCTCTGTACATGGATATGTTGGACCAATCTGTCAAGTAGGTAGTTATATGTATATGAACATTTTGGACTTGTCTGCCATGTAGCTAGCTCTCTGTATATAGAGAAGTTGGACTCATCTGCCGCGTAGCTAGATCTCGGTCTATCGAAATGTTGCACTACCCTTCCATGTGGCTAGCTCTCTGTATATGGACATTGTGGACTCGTCTGCCATGTAGCTAGTTCTCTGTACATGGATATGTTGGACAGATCTGCCAAGTAGGTAGCTCTCTGTATATGAACATATTGGACTTGTCTGCCATGTTTCTGGCTCTCAGTAAATGGACATGATGGACTAATCTGCCATATAGTTAGATCTCTGTATATCAACACGTTGGACTCATCTTCTTTGTAGCTAGAACTCTGCATATTGAAATGTTTCACTACCCTGCCATATAGCTAGCTCTCTGTATATGGACATTTTGGACTCGTCTTTCATATAGCTAGCTCCCTAAACATGAATATGTATGACTGATCTGCCAAGTTGTTAGCTCTCTGTATATGAACACACTGGACTTTTCTGCCATGTAGCTAACTTTCAGTAAATGGACATGTTGGAAACATCTGCCATATAGCTAGAATTTTAAATATGGACATGTTGGTGTACTCTGCCATTTAGCTAGCTCTTTGTATATAGACAATTTGTACTCATAAGCCTTGTAGGTAAAACCTTGTATATGGAAATTTTGCAGTACCCAGCCATGTAGATAGCTCTCTGTACATGGATATGTTGTACTGATCTGTCAAGCAGGTATCTCTGTATTTGGAAATATAAGACTTGTCTGCTCTGTAGGTGGCTCTCAGTATATGAACACATTGAGCTTATCTGTCATGTAGCTACTATCCTGAATATGGACATGTTGGACTACTCTGCCATGTAGCTAGCTCTCAGTATATGGACACCTTGGACACATCTGCAATGTAGCTCGAACTCTGTATATAGAAGTGTTGCACTACTCTGCCATGTAGCTAGATCTCTTTATATAGACAAGGTGGACTCATCTGCCTTGTAGCTAGAACTCTGTATATGGAAATGTTGGACTACCCTGCTATGAAGTTAGATCTTTATATATAGACAAGTTGGACACACCTGCCTTGTAGCTAGATATCTGTATATTGAAATGCTACACTCCCCTGCCATGTAGCTCGCTCTCTGTACATGGACATTTTGGACTGATCTGCCAAGTATGTAAGTCTCTGTATATGAATATATTGGACTTGTCTGCCATGTAGTTAGCTCTGGGTATATGGACATGTCGGACAGCTCTGCCATGTAGCTACCTCTCACTGTATGGATACGTTGGACACATCTGCCATGTACCTAGAACTCTGTATATGGAAATGTTGCACTATTCTGCCATGTAGCTAGATCTCTGTATAAAGGCAAGTTGTACTCATCGGTCTTGTACCTAGAACTCTGTGTATGGAAATGTTTCACTACCCCTCCAGGTAGCTAGCTCTCTCTATATGTACATTTTGGACGCGTCTGCCATATAGCTAGCTCTCTGTACATGGATATGTTGGACTGATCTGTCAAGAAGTTAGCTCTCTGTATATGAACATACTGGACTTGTCTGCCATGTAGCTAGCTCTCAGTATATGGACACATTGGACACATCTGCCATGTAGCTAGTACCCTGTATATGGACATGTTGGACTACTCTGCCATGTAGCTAGCTCTCCGTGTATCGACACGATGGACACATCTGCCATGTACCTAGAACTTTGTATATGGAAATGTTGCACTACCTTTCAGTATATGTACACGTTGGAAACATCTGCCATATAGGTAGAACTCTTAATATGGACATGTTGGAGTACTCTGCCATGTAGGTAGCTCTCTGTATATAGAAAATTTTTACTAATCTGCCTTGTAGTTAGATCTCTGTATATGGAAATGTTGCACTACACTGTCATGTAGCTAGCTATCTGTATATGGACATTTTGGACTTGTCTGCCATGTATCTAGCTATCTATACATGGATACGTTGGACTGATCTGCCAAGTATGCTGCTCTCTGTATATGAACATATAGGACTTGTCTGCCCTGTAGGTGACTCTCAGTATATTGACACATTGAACACATCTGCCATGTAGCTACTACTCTGAATTTGGACATATTGGACTACTCTGCCATGGAGCTAGCTCTCTGTATACAGACACATTGGAAACATCTGCTATATAGCTAGAAATATGTATATGGAAATGTTGCAATACCCTGCCATGAATTTGGATCTCTGTATATAGACAGGTTGGACTCATCTACCTTGAACCTAGACATCTGTATATGGAAATGGTACACTACCCTGCCATGTAGCTAGCTCTCTGTATATGGACATTTTGGACTCCTCTGCCATGTAGCTATCTCTCTGTACATTGATATGTTGGACTGATCTGCCAAGTAGATTTCTCTCTGTATATGACCATATTGGACTTGTCTGCCTTGTAACTAGCTCTCTGTATTTGGACATTTTGGACTCATCAGCCATGTTTTAATCTCTCTCTGTATGAGCATGTTGGACTCTTCTGTCTTTTAGATAGTACCCTGTATATGGACATGTTGGACTGCTCTCCCATGTAGCTAACTCTAAGTTTATGGACACATTGGACACATCTGCCATGTACCTAGAACTAAGTATATGGAAATGTTGCACTACGCTGCCTTGTAGCTAGCTCTCTGTATATGGACACATTGGACTCGACTGCCATGTACCTAGCATTCTGTGCTTCGATATGTTGGACTAATCTGCCAAGTACATTTCTCTATATATATGAACATATTGGATTTGTCTGCTGTATAGCTAGCTCTCAGTATATGGACACGAAGGACACATCTGGCATGTAGCAAGGATCATGGATATGGAAATGTTGCACTACTCTACCATGTAGCTAGCTCTCTGTATATGGACATTTTGGACTCATCTGCCATGTAGCTAGCTCTGTGTACATGGATATGTTGGACTGATCTGCAAATAAGTATCTTTCTGTATATGAAAATATTGGACTTATCTGCCATGTAACTAGATCTCAGTATATGGACATGTTGAACTAATCTTCCATGTAGCTAGTACCCTGTATATGGACATGTGGAACTACTCTGCCATGTAGGTAGCTCTCAGTCTATGGATATGTTGGACATGTCTGCCGGGTTGCGAGACCTCTGTATATGGAAATGTTGCCCTAATCTTCCATGTAGTTAGGTCTATGTATATGGACAACTTGGACTTGTCTGCCATGTCCTATATCTCTGTACATGGATATATTGGACTGATTTTCCAAGTAGGTAGCTCTCTGTGTATGAAAATATTGGACTTGTCTGCCATGTACCTAGCTCTTAGTATATGGACATGTTGGACTCATCTGCCATTTACCTAGCTCTTAGTATATGGACATGTTGGATTCATCTGCCATGTAGCTAATACCCTGATTATGGACATGTAGGACTATTCTGCCATGTATCTAGCTCTCAGCATATTGACACGTTGGACACATCTGCCATGTAACTAGAACTCTGTATATGTAAATATTGCACTACTCTGCCATGTAGCTACCTCTTTGTATATAGACAAGTTGGACTCCTCTGACTTGTACCTAGAACTCTGTATATGGAAATGTTGCACTACCCTGCCATGTGGCTAGCTCTCTGCATATGGACATATTGGACTTGTCTGCCATGTAGCTAACTCTCTGTACATGGATATGTTGGACTGATCTGCCATGTAGGTAGCTCTCAGTATATGGACAGGTTGGACACATCTGCCATGTAGCTACTAACCTGAATATGGATATGTTGAACTTCTCTGCCATTTAGCTAGCTCTCAGTATATGGACACGTTGGACACATCTGCCATGTAGCGAGACCTCTGTATATGGAAATGTTGCATTTCCCTGCCATGAAGCTAGCTCTCTGTATATGGACATTTTGGACTTGTCTGCCATGCAGCTAGCTCTTTGTGCATGGATATGATGGACTGCTCTGACAAATATGTAGCTCACTGTATATGAACATATTGGATTTGTCTGCCTTGTAGGTAGCTCTCAATATATGGACACCTTGTACATATCTGCCATGTATCTGGAACTCTGTGTATGGAAAAGTTGAACTACCCTACCATGTAGCTAGCTCTCTGTATATGGACATTTTGGACAAGTCTTCAATGTAGCTAGCTCTCTGTACATGGATATGTTACACTGATCTGCGAAGTAGGTAGCTTTCTGTATATGAAGACCATTGAAATATGTGCCATGTAGCTAGAATTCAGTATAGGGAAATGTTACACAACCCTGCCATGTAGCTACCTTTCTGTACATGGACATTTTAGAATCGTCTGCCATGAATCCAGCTGTCTGAACATGGATATGTTGGAATGACCTGCCACTTTGGTAGCTCTCTGTATATGAACATATTGGACAGTACACCATGTAGGTGACTGTCAGTATATGGACAAGTTGGACACATCGGCCATGTAGCTAGTACCCTGAATATGGACATATTGGACTTTTCTGCCATGTAGCTACCTCTCAGTATATGGACATGTTGGACACATGTGCCATGTAGCTAGATTTCTGTATATGGAAATGTTGCACTACGAATCCATGTAGCTAGCTCTCTGTATATGGACAAGTTGGACTCATCTGCCTTGTAGCTAGAACTCTGCATATGGAAATGTTGCACTACCCAGCGATGTAGCTAGATCTCTGTATATGGACAGTTGGAACTCGTCTACCATGTAGCTAGCTCTCTGTACATGGATATGTTAGAATGATCTGCCAAGTAGGTAGCTCCCTTTACATGAACATATTGGACTTGTCTGCCATGTAGGTAGCCCTCAATATATGGACACCTTGTACCTATCTGCCATGTACCTGGAACTCTGTATGTGGAAATGTTGAACTACCCTGCTATGTAGCTAGCTCTCTGTATAGGGACATTTTGGTCAAGTCTGCAATGTAGCTAGCTCTCTGTACATGGATATGTTGGACTGATATGCCAAGTATTTAGCTCTCTGTGTGTGAACATACTGGACTTGTCTGCCATGTAGTTAACTCTCAGTATATGGACACGTTGGGAACACATGCCACATAGGTAGAACTCTGAATATGAACATGTTGGAGTACTCTGCCATGTTGCTAGCTCTCTGTATATAGACAATTTGTACTCATCTGCCTTGTAGCTAGAACTCTGTATATGGAAATGTTGCACTACTCTGCCATGTAGCTAGCTCTCTGTATATGGACTTCTTGGACTCGTCTGCCATGTATCTAGCTCTCTGTGCATGGATATGTTGGACTAATCTACCAAGTAGAGTTCTCTCTGTATATAAACATATTGGATTTGTCTGCCATATAGATAGCTCTCAGTATATGGATATGAAGGACACATCCTCCATGTAAGTAGAACTGTATATATGGAAATGTTGCACTACCCTGCCATGAAGTTAAATCTCTATATATAAACAAGTTGGAATCATCTGTCTTTTACCTAGAAATCTGTATATGGAAATATTACACTACCCTGACATGTATCTAGCTCTCTTTATATGGACATTTTGGACTCATCTGCCATGTAGCTAGCTCTCTGTACATGGATATGTTTGATTGATCTGCCAAGTAGGTAGTTCCCTGTACAAGAACACATTGAACTTGTCTGCCATGTAGCTAGCTCTCAGTATATGGACATTTTGGACTCATCAACCAGGTTGCAATCTCTCTCCGTATGAGCATGTTGGACTCATCTGCCATGTAGATAGTAGCCTGTATATGGACATGTTCGACTGCTCTGCCATGTAGCTAGCTCTCAGTGTATGGACACGATGGACACATGTGCCATGTAGATAGAACTCTGTATATGGAAATGTTGCACTACTCTGCCATGTAGCTAGCTCTCTGTATATGGACTTCTTGGACTCATATGCCATGTTTCTAGCTCTCTGTGCATGGATATTTTGGACTAATCTATCAAGTAGAGTTCTTTCTGTATATAAACATATTGGATTTGTCTGCCATATAGATAGCTCTCAGTATATGGATACGAAGGACACATCCTCCATGTAGCTAGAACTCTGTATATGGAAATGGTGCACTACTCTGCCATGTAGCTAGCTCTCTGTATATGGACATTTTGGACTTGTTTGCCATGTAGCTAGCTCTGTGTACATTGATATTTTGGACTGTTCTGCCATGTAGCTAGCTCTCAGTATATGGGCTCATTGGACACATCTGTCATGTAGCCAGTACTCTGCATATGTAAATGTGGCACTACTCTGCCTGGTAGTTAGATCTCTATATATAGACAGGTTGGATTAATCTGCCTTGTAGCTAGGAATCTGTATATGGAAATGTTGTACTACCCTGCCATGTAGCTAACTCTCTGTATATGGACACTTTAGAATTGTCTGCAATGTAGCTAGCTGTCTGTACATGGATATGTTGGACTTATCTGCCAAGTAGGTAGCTCTTTCTATTTGGACATATCAGATTTGTCTGCCCTGTAGGTGGCTCTCATTATTGGGACAAGTTGAACACATATGCCATGTAGCTACTACACTGAATATGGACATGTTGGACTACTCTGCCATGTAGCCATCTCTCAGTATATGGACAGGTTGGCCACATTTGTCATGTAACTCAAACTCTGTATATGTATATATTGCACTACTCTGCCATGTAGCTAACTTTCTTTATGAAGACAAGTTGGACTCATCTGCCTTGTTGCTAGAACTCTGCATATGGAAATGTTGCACAACCCTTCCATGTAGCCAGCATTCTCTATATGGACATTTTGGACTCATCTGCCATGGATATATTGGACTGATATATTGGATTGATCTGCCAAGTAGCTTTCTGTATATGAACATATTTGACTTGTCTGCAAAGTAGCTAGCTCTCAATATATGGATGTGTTGGACACATCTGACATGTAGCTAGAACTCTGTATATGGAAATGTTCTCTCCTCTGTCATGTAGCTAGCTCTCTGTATATAGACAAGTTGGACTCATCTGCCTTATAGCTAGAACTCTGTATATGGAAATGTTGCACTTCCCAGTCATGTAGCTAGGTAAAAGGATATTTTGCACTCATCTGCCATGTAGCTCGCTCTCTGTACATGGATATGATGGAATGATATGCCAAGTAGGTAGCTATCTGTTTATAAACATGTTGGACTACTCTGTCATGTAGGTAGCTCTCATTATATGGACACGTTGGACACATCTGCCATGTAGCTAGAACTCTGTATATGGAAATATTGCACAACCCTGCCATGAAGTTAGATCTCTATGTATAGACAAGTTGGACTAATCTGCCTTGTACCTAGAAATCTGCATATGGAAATTAATCACTACCCTGACATGTAGCTAGCTCTCTGTATATATATATTTTGCACTTGTCTGCTATGTAGCTGGCTCTCTGTACATGGGTATGTTGGACTGATCTGCCAAATAGGTAGCTCTCTGTATATGAACATATTGGACTTGTCTGCCATGTAGCTAGCTCTCAGTATATGGACATGTTGGACTCATCTTCCATGTAGCTAGCTCTCAATATATGGACACGTTGGACACATCTGCCATGTACTTTGAACTCTGTATATGGAAATGTTGCACTACTTTTCCATGTATCCAGAAATATGTACATGGACATTTTGGACTCTTTTGCCATGTATCTAGCTCTCTGTGCATGAATATGTTGGACTAATCTGCCAAGTATGTTGCTGTCTGTATATGAACATATTGGACTTGTTTGTTATATAGCAAGCTCTCAGTATATGGACACAAAGGACACATCTGCCATGTAGCTAGAACCCTGTATATAGAAATGATGCACTACTCTTACATGTACCTAACTCTCTCTATATAGACAAGTTGGACTCATCTGACTTGTAGGTAGAACTCTCTATATTGAAATGTTACAATACCCTGCCATGTAGCTAGCTCTGTATATGGACATTTTGGACTAATCTGCAATGTAAGTAGTACCCTGTATATGGGAATGTTGCACCACCCTGCCATGTAGCTAGTTCTCTGTATATGGACATTTTGGACTAATCAGCCATGTAGATAGCTCTCAGTATATGGAAACATTGGACCAATCTCCCATGTACCTAGAACTCTGTATATGGAAATGTTGAACTACACTTCCATGTA
>NW_006409015.1:549089-560874 GCF_000296735.1 Chrysochloris asiatica | reverse complement strand
CATGTAGATAGCTCTCAGTATATGGAAACATTGGACCAATCTCCCATGTACCTAGAACTCTGTATATGGAAATGTTGAACTACACTTCCATGTAGCAAGATCTCTGTATATGGACATATTGGACTCGTCTGCCATATAGCTAGCTCTCTGAACATGCATATGATGTACTGATGTACCAAGTAGGTAGCTCTCTGTATATGAACATATTGAACTTGTCTACCATGTAGCTAGCTCTTTATATATGGACATTATGTACTCTTCTGCCATGTAGCTAGCTCTCTTTACATGGATATTTTGGATTTATCTGCCCTGTAGGAAGCTCTCATTATATGGACATGTTTAACACATCTGCATTGTAGCTAGCACTCTGTATATGGAAATTTTGCACTACTCTGCCTTGTAGCTAGCTCATTGTATATAGACAAGTCTGACTCATCTGCCATATAGCTACAACATTGTATATAGAAATGTTGCACTACCCTGCCATGGAGCTATCTCTCTGTATATGGACATTTTGGAATCATCTGCCTTATAGCTAGAACTTTGTATATGGAAATGTTTAACTGCCATTCCATGCAGCTATTTCTCTATATATGGACATTTTGACACATTTACCATGTAGCTAGAACTCTGTATATGGAAATGTTGCACTATGCTGCCATGTAGCTAGCCCTCTGCATTTGAACATACTGGACTTGTCTGTCATGTAGCTAGCTCTCAGTATATGGACATATTGGACTCATATGCCGTGTAGCTAGTATCCTGATTATGGATATGTTGCACTACCCTAGCATGTAGCTAGCTCTCTGTATATAGAATAGTTGGACACATCTGCTTTGTAGCTAGAACTCTGTATATGGAAATGTTTCACTATCCTGTAATGTGCATACCTCTCTGTATATGGACATTTTGGATTCGTCTGTCATGTAGCTAGCTCTCTGTACATGGATATGTTGGATTGATCTGACAAGTATGTAGCTCTCTGTATATGAACATATTGGACTTGTCTGCCATGTAGCTAGCGCTCAGTATATGGACACTTTGGACCCATCTGCCATGTAGCTAGTACCCTGAATATCGACATGTTGGACTGCTCTGCCATGTAGCTAGCTCTCAATGTAAGGACACATTGGAAACATCTGCCATGCAGCTGGAATTGTGTATATAAAAATGTTGCACTATTCTGCCATGTAGCTAGCTCTCTCTATGTGGACAAATTGGACTTGTCTATCATGTAGCTTGCTCTCAGTATATGGACATGGTGGACTCATCTGACATGTAGCTTGTACCCTATATATGGACATGTTGCACTACTCTGCCATGTATCTAGCTCTAAGTATATGAACACTTTGGACTCATCTGCCATGTAGCTTGAACTCTGTATATCAAAATGATTCACTACTCTGCCATGTAGCTAGCTCTCTGTATATAGCCAAGTTGGACTCATCCCTCTTGTAGCTAGAACCCTGTATATACACATGTTGGTCCACTCTGCCATGTAGCTAGCTCTCTGTATATGGACCTTTTTGACACCTCTGCCATGTAGCTAGAACTCTGTAAATGGAAATGTTGCACTATTCTGACATGTAGCTAGCTCTCTGTATGTGAACATATCGGACTTGTCTGCCATGTAGCTAACTCTCAGTATATGGACATGTTGGAATCATCTGCCATGTAGTTAGTACCCTGCATACAGACATGCTGGACTGCTATGTAGCTAGCTCTCAGTATATAGACATGTTGGACACAACTGCCATGTTGCTACAACTCTGGATATGGTAATGTTGCACTATCCTCCCAGGTAGCTAGCTCTCTGTATATGAACATATTGGACTTGTCTACCATGTAGGTGGCTCTCAGTATATGGACACTTTGGACACATCTGCCATGTAGCTAGTATGCTGAATATGTACATGTTGGACTTCTCTGCTATGTATGTAGCTCTCAATGTAGGGACACATTGGACACATCTGCCATGTAGCTGGAACAGTGTATATGGAAATTTTGCGCTACACTGACAGGTAGCTAGCTCTCTGTATGTGAACATATTGGACTTGTCTGCCATGTAGCTTGCTCTCAGTATATGGACATGTTGGACTCATCTGCCATTTACCCAGTATCCTGTATATGTACATGTTGCATTCCCGGCCTTGTAGCTAACTCTCTGTATATAGACTAGTTGGACTCATCTGCCTTGTAACTAGAACTCTGTATATAGAAATGTTGCACTACACTGCAGTGTCCCTAGCTTTTTGTACATAGACAAGATGGAGTCATCTGCCTTGTATCTAGAACTCTGTATATCGAAATGTTGCACTACAGTTCCCTGTAGCTAGCTTTTTGTATATGGATATTTTGGACTCGCTTGCCATGTAGGGAGCTCTCTGTACATGGATATGTTGGACTGATCTGTCAAGTAGGTTCCTCTGCATATGAACTTATTGTACTTGTCTGTCAAGGAGCTAGTTCTCAATATATGGACATGATGGACTCATCTGACATTTAGCTCGTACCCTGAATATGGACATGTTGTACTAATCTGTCATGTAGCTAGCTTTCAGTATATGGACATGATGTATACATCTGCCATTTAGATAGAACTGTCTATATTGTAATGTTACAGTACCCTGCCCTGTAGCTATCACTGTATATGAACATATTGGACTTGTTTGCCATGTAGCTAGCTCTCAGTATATGGACAAGTAGGACACATCTGTCATGTATCTAGAACTCTGTATATGGAAATGTTGCAATACTCTGCCATGTAGTTAGCTTTTTGTCTATAGAAAAGTTGTAATCATATGCAGTGTAGATAGAACTCTGTATATGGAAAGGTTGCACTACCCTGCCATGTGGCTAGCTCTCTGTATATGCACATTTTATAATCGTCTGCCATGTAGCTTGTTCTTTGTACATGGATATGTTGGACTGATCTGCCAAGTAGGTAGCTCTCTGTATATGAACATATTGGACCTGTATACAATATAGCTAGCTCTCTGTATATGGATATGTTGGACTGATCTGACATGTAGCTAGCTCTCTTTACATGGATATTTTGGACTGATCTGTCCTGTAGTCAGCTCTGAGTATATTGACATGTTTGACACACTGCATTGTAGTTAGAACTCTGTATATGGAAATGTTGCAGTACACTGCCTTGTAGCTAGCTCTCTGTATATGAATTTTTTGAACACATCTGCCATGTAGCTAGAACGCTGTATATGCAAATGTTGTCCTATGCTGCCATGTAGAGAGCTCTCTGTATGTAAACATATTGCACTTGTCTGCCATGTAACTAGCTCTCAGTATATGGACATGTTGGAATCAACTGCCATGTAGCTAGTACCCTGCATATGAACATGTTGGACTACTTTGTCATGTAGGTAGCTCTCATTACATGGACACATTGGACACATCTGCCATGTAGCTGGAACTCTGCAAATGATAATGTTGCACTACTCTCTCACTTAGCTAGCTCTCTGTATATGAAGATATTGGACTTGTCTACCATGTAGTTGGCTCTCAGTATATAGACATGTTGAACACATCTGCCATGTAGCTTGTACCCTGAATATGGACATGTTGGACTTCTCTGCCATGTAGCTAGCTCTCAATGTAGGAACATGTTGGACACATCTGTCATGTAGCTGGAACACTGTATATGGAATTGTTGCTCTACTACACTGACATGTAGCTAACTGTATGTGAACATGTTGGACTTGTCTGCCTTGTAGCTTGCTCTCAATGTATGGACATGTTGATCTCATCTGCCATGTACCTAGTATCCTGTATATGGACATGTTGCACTACCCTGCCATGTAGCTACCTCTCTGTATATGGACATTCCGGACTCGTCTGCCATGTAGCCAGCTCTCTGTACATGGATATGTTGGACTGATCTGCCAAGTAGGTTTCTCTCTGTATATGAAGATATTTGCCTTGTCTGACGTGGAGCTAGCTCTAATTATATGGAAATGTTGGACTCATCTGCCATTTAGCTAGTTCCCTGAATATGGACAGGTTGGACTACTCTGTCATATAGTTAGCTCTCCGTATATGGACACGTAGGACACATCTGCCATGGAGCTAGAACACTGTATATGGTAATGATGCATTACCTTGCCATGTATCTAGCTCCCTTTATATGAACCTATTGGACTTCACTGCCATGTAGCTAGCTCTCAGTATATGGACATGTTTCTCTCATCTGCCATATAGCAATTACCCTGTATATGGACATGTGGGACTACTCAGCCATGTAGCTAGCTCTCAGTATATGGACACGTTGGTCACATCTGCCCTGTAGCTAGAACTCTGTATATGGAATCGTTGTAATACCATGTCATATAGCTAGCTCTCTGTATATGGACATTTTGAACTGGTCTTTCATGAAGCTACTTCACAGTACATGGACATGTTAGACTCATCTGTCATGTAGCTAATACCCTGTATATGAACAAGTTGGACTACTCTGAGTATATGGACATGTTGTTCACATCTGCCATGTAGCTAGAACTCTGTATATGGAAATGTTGCAAAACACTACCATGTAGGTAGCTCTCTGTATATGAACATATTGGACTTGTCTGCCATGTAGCAAGCTCAGTATATGGACATGTTGGGCTATCTGCCATATAGCTAGTCCCTTGTATATGGACATGTTGCACTAGTATGCCATGTAGCTAGCTCTCTCTATATGGATATTTTGGATTCGTCTGCCATGTATCTAGTACTCTGTACATGGATAGGTTGAACTGATCTGCCAAATAGGTAGCTCTCTGTATATGAACATATTGGACTTGTCTGCCATGTAGCTAGCTCTCAGTATATAGACAAGTTGGACTCATCTGCCTTTCAGCTGGAACTCTGTATATCTAAAAGTTGCACTACATGCCATGTAGCTAGCTCTCTGTATATGGACATTTTGGATTCTTCTGCAATATAACTAGCTCACTGTACATGGATATGTTGGACTGATCTGCAAAGGAGGTAGCTCTCTGTATATGGACATTTTGGCCTCTTCTGCCATGTGGCTTGCTCTCTTTATATGGATATCTTAGACTGATCTGCCAAGTTGGTAGCTTTCTCTATAAAAAAAAATGTACCTGTCTGCCATGTAGCTAGCTCTCAGTATATAGACAAGTTGGACTCTTCTACACTGTAGCTAGAATTCGTTATATGGAAATGTTCACTACTCTGCTATATAGCTAGCTCTCATTATTTGAACATATTGGATTTAGTTGCCATGTAGCTAGGTCTCAGTATATGGACATGTTGGACTCATCTACCATGTAGCTAGTACCTTATATATAGACATGTTGGACTACTCTGCCATGTCGCTTGCTCTCTGTGTATGTACACGTTGGACACATCTACCATGTAGCTAGAACTCTGCATATGGAAATGTTGCACTACACTGCCATGTAGCTAGCTCTCTGTATATACACAAGTTGAACTCATCTGACTTGGAGCTAGAATTCTATATGCAAATGTTGCACTACCCTGCCAGGTAGCTTGCTCTCTGTATATGGACATTTTGATTCATCTACCATGTAGCTAACACTGTGCACATTGTTATTTTTGAATGATCTGCCATTTAGGTAGCTCTCAGTGTATGGACATCTTGGACTCATCTGCCATGTAGCTAGAACTCTGTATATGGAAACGTTGCACTACTCTGCCATGTAGCTAGCTCTCTGTATATGGACATTTTGTACTCGTCTGCCATGTAGCTAGCACTCTGTACATGGATATGTTGGACTGATCTGCAATGTAGGTAGCTCTCTGTATATGAACATATTGGACTTGTCTAACATGAAGCTAGCTCTCAGTATATGGACATATTGGACTCTTCTGCCAGGTAGCTTGTACTCTGTATATAGAAATGTTGCACTACTCTGCCATGTCGCTAGCTCTCTGTATATAGACAAGTTGGACTCATCTGTCTTGTAGCTAAAACTCTATATATGGAAATGTTGCACTACCCTGCCATGGAGCTAGCTCTCTGTATATCAAAATTTTGGACTCGTCTGCCATGTAGCTAGGTCTCTGTCATTGGTTATGTAGGCCTGATCTGTCAAGTAGGTAGCTCTTTGTACGTGAACATATTGGACTTCACTGCCACATAGTTAGTTCTCAGTATATGGGGATTTTGGACTCATATGCCACGTAGCTAGTACCCTGTATATGGACATGTTGGACTACTCTGCCATGTAGCTTGCTCACATTATATAGAAATATTGGACGCATCTGTCATGAAGGTAGAACTCTCTATATGTAAATGTTGCACTACCCTGCCATGTAGCTAGCTATCTGTATATGAACATAATGGACTTGTCTGCCATGTAGCTAGCTCTCAGTATATGGACATGTTGGAATCATCTGCAATGTAGAAACATGTGCCATGTAGATAGAACTCAGTATATGGAAATGATGCACTGCACTGCCATGTAGTTACCTCTCTGTATATGGACATTTTGGACTTGTCTGATATGTAGCTAGCCGTCTGTGTATGGATATTTTGGATTGATCTGACTTGTAGGTAGCTCTCAATTTATGGACACGTTGGACATATCTAACATGTTGTTAGACATCTGTATATGGAAATGTTGCACTACTCTGCCATGTAGCTTACTCTCTGTATATAGAGATGTTGGACTCATCTGCCTTGTAGCTAGAACTCTGTTTATGGAAACATTGCACTACTCTGCCATGTAGCTTACGCTCTGTATATAGAGATGTTGGACTCATCTGTCTTGTAGCTAGAACTCTGTATATGGAAATGTTGCACTACGTTGTCATGTAGCTAGCTCTCTGTATATGGACATTATGGAGTCGTCTGCCATGTAGCTAGCTCTTTGTACATGGATATGTTGGACTGATCTGCCAAGAAGGCAACTCTCTGTATATTAACATATTGGACTTGTCTGCCATGTAGATAGCCCTCAGTATATGGACATTTTGGACTCATCTGACATGTAACAAGTGCCTTGTATATGGACATGTTGGACTGCTCTGCCATGTAGTTAGCTCTCACTACATGGAAATATTGAGCACATCTTCCATGTAGCTAGAACTCTGTATATGGAAATGTTGCACTATCCTGAAATGTACCTAGCTCTCTGTATATGGAAATTTTGGACTCATCTGCCATGTAGCTAGCTCTCTGTACATGGAATGTTGGACTGATATGCCAACTAGGTAGCTCTCTGTATATGAACATACAGGACTTGTCTGACATGTAGCCACTTCTTAGTACATGGACATGTTGGACTCATTGCCCAGGTACCTAGTACATTGTATATGGACATGTTGGACTACTCCTTCAAGCAGCCATCTCTTAGTCTATGAACACTTTGGACTCATCTGCCATGTAACTTGAACTCTGTATATGTAAATGATGTACTACTCTGCCATGTAGCTAGCTTTCTGTACAAGGACATTTTGTACTCATCTGACATGGAGCTAGCTCTCTGAGCATGGATATTTTGAACTGATCTGCCATTTAGGTAGCTCTCAGTATAAGGACACATTGTACACATCTACCATGTAGGTAGAACTCTGTATATGGAAATGTTGCACTACTCTGCCATGTAGCTAGCTGTACAAGGACAATTTGGACTCATCTGCCTTGTGGCTAGAACTGTGTAACTGGAAATGTTTGACTATGCTGCCATGTAGCTAGCTCCCTCTTTATGGGCATATTGGACTCTGTACATGGATATGTTGGATTGATCTGGCAAGTATGTAACTCTCTTTATATGAACATATAGAAGTTGTCTGCCATCAAGCTAGCTCTCAGTATATGGACATGGTGGACTCATTAGCCAGGTTGCTAGTACCTTGTATATGGACATGTTGGACTACTCATCCATGTAGCTAGCTCTCAGTATATGAACACTTTGGACTCATCTGCCATGGAGTTTGAACTCTGTATTTGGAAATGTTGCATTACCGAGACATATAACTGGCTCTCTGTATATGAACATATTGAACTTGTCTGCCATGTAGCTTGCTCTCATTATATGGACATGTTGGACTCATTAGCCAGGTACGTAGAACTCTGTACATGGAAATGTTGCACTACCCTGACACATGACAATCTCTCAGTATATGAACATATTGGATGTGTCTGCCATGTAGATAGCTCTCAGTATATGAACACGTTGGACACATCTGCCATGTAGCTACAACTCTGTATATGCAAATGGTGCACTACCCTGCAATTTAGCTAACTCTCTGTATATGGACATTTTGAACTCCTCCGACATGTAGCTAGCAATCTGTGCATGGATATTTTGAACTGATCTGTCATGTAGGTAGCTCTCAGTATAGAGACAAGTTGGACTCATCTGCCTTGTAGCTAGAACTCTGTATTTGGAAATGTGGCACTACTGTGCCATGTAGCTTGCTCTCTGTTTATGGACATATTGGACTCGTCTGACATGTAGCTAGCTCTCTGTTCATGGATATGTTGGACTGATATCCCAAGTATGTAACTCTCTGTATATAAACATATTGGACTTGTCTGCAATGTAGCTATCTCTCTGTATATGGACATTTTGGAATCATCTGCCTTGTAGCTAGCTCTCTGTACATGGATATGTTTGACAGATATGCCAAGTAGCTAGTTTTCTGTATATGAACATATTGGATTTGTCTGCCATGTAGCTAGCCCTCAGTACATGGACATTTTGAGCTCATCTGCCATGTAATTAGTACCCTGTATATGGACATGTGGACTGCTATGCCATGTAGGTTGTTCTCACTATATGGACAATTTGAAAACATCTGCCATGTAGCTACCTATTTGACAGATCTGTGAAATATATCCATGTACAAAGAGCTAGCTACAAAGCAGAATAGTCCAACTTGTCCATATACAGAGCTAGATAAATGGCAGGGTAGTGCATCATTTCCATGTACATAATTCAAGCTACATGGAAGATGAGTCCAAAGTGTTCATATAATGAAAGCTGTGTACATGGCAGATCAGTCCAACATATCCATGTACAGAGAGCTAGCTACATGGCATATGAGTCCAAAATGTCCATATAGAGAGCTAGCTACATGGCAGAGTACTCCAACATTTCCATATACAGAGTTCTAGATACAAGCAGATGAGTACAACTTGTCTAAATACAGAGAGCTAGCTGTATTACAGAGTAGTATAATATTTCCGTATACAGAGGTCTAGCTACATGGCAGATCAGTCCAACATGTCCATATACAGGGTACTAGCCACATGGCAGATGAGTCCATCTTGTCCATATAGTGAGAGCTAGCTACATGGCAGACAAGTCCAATATGTTCATATACAGAGAGCTACCTACTTGGAAGATCAGTTCAACATATCGATGTACAGAGAGCTAGCAACATGGCAGATGAGTCCAAAATTTCCACATACAGAAAGCTAGCTACATGGCAGGATAGTGCAACATTTCCTTATACAGAATTCTAGCTACATTGCAGATGTGTCCAATGTGATCATATACAGAGTGCTAGCTACATGGCAGGGTATTACAATATTTCCACATACAGTGTTCTAGCTATAAGGCAGATGAATCCAACTTGTCCATATATTGAGAGCGAGCTACATGGCAGAGTAGTGCAACATTTCCATATACAGAGTTCTAGTTTCATGGCAGATCAGTCCAGCATGCCCATATACAGGGTACAAGATACATGGCAGATGAGTCCAACATGTCCATATACTGAAAGATAGCTACATGGCAGGATAGTGCAACATTTCCATATACAGAGATCTAGCTAAAAGGCAGATGAGTCCAACTTCTCTATATTCAGAGAGCTAGGTTCATGGCAGTGTAGTGCAACATTTTCATATACAGAGTTCTAGCCCCCTGGCAGATGTGTCTACCGTGTCCATATACTGAGAGCTAGCTACATGGCAGACTAGTCCAATACATTCATATACAGAGAGCTACCTACTTGACAAATCAGTGAAATATATCCATGTACAGAGAGCTAGCTACATAGCAGAAGAGTTTAAATTTCCATACACAGAGAGCTAACTACATAGCAGGGTAGTGCAACATTTCAACATACAGAAATCTAGCTACAAAGCCCTGAATACAACTTGTCTATATACAGAGAGCTAGCTACACGGAAGAGTAGTGCATCATTTCCCTTTACAGAATTCAAGCTACATGCAGAGTAGTCCAACATGTCCATATAGTGAGAGCTAGCTTCATGGTAGGGTAGTGCAATATTTCCATATACAGAGATCTAGCTACAAGGCAGATGAGTCCAATTTATCCATATACTGAGAGCTAAATACATGGCAGAGTATTCAAACTTGTCCATATACAGGTTCCTAGTTACATGGCATTTGAGTCCAACATGTCCATATACTGAGAGCTAACTAAATGACAGATGAGTCCAAAATTTCCATATACAGAGAGCTAGCTACTTTGTAGATAAGGCCAACATATCCATGTACAGAGAAATAGCTACATGGCAGACTAGTCCAACATGTCCATATACAGAGAGCTAGCTACATGGCAGAGTAGTGCATCATTTCCATATACAGAGTTCAAGCTACATGGCAGATGAGTCCAAAGTGTCCATATGCTGAAAGGTACCTACATGGCAGGTCAGTCCAAAATATCCATGTGCAGAGAGATAGCTATATGGCAGACGAGTCCTAAATGTCCATATACAGAGAGCTAATTAAATGGCAGGGTTAGTGCAATATTTCCATATACAGAGTTCTAGCCACAAAGCACGTGAGTCCAACTTGTCTACATACATAGATCTAGCTACATGCCAGGGTAGTGCAACATTTACATATACAGAGTACTAGCTACATGACAGATGAGACCAACATGTGCATATATTGAGAGCTACATACATGGCAGTTCATTCCAAAATATCCAAGCACAGAGAGCTAGCTACATAACAAACATGTCCAAAATGTCCGTATACAAAGAGCTGGCTATATGCAGGGTAGTGCATCATTTCCTTATATATAGTTCAAGCTACCTGGCAGATGAGTTCAAATGTTCATATACTGAGAGCTAGCTATGTGGCAGAGTAGTCCAAAATGGCCATATAAAGACTACTAAGTACATGGAAGATGTGTCTAACATGTCCATATACTGAGAGCAAGCTACCTGGCAGACAAGGCCAATAAAATTATATACAGAAATCTAACTGCTTGGCAGATCAGTGTAACATATCCATGTACAGGGAGCTAGGTACATGGCAGACAAATAAAAAAAATTCATATACAGAGAGCTATCTATATTGCAGGATACTGCAAATTTTCGATGTACAGAGTTCTAGCTACAATTCAGATGAGTCCAACTTGTCTATATACAGAGACCTAGCTTCATGGAAGGGTAGTGTAAAACTTCCATATACAGAGTTCTATCTACAAAACATATGAGTCCAACTTTTCCATATACTGAGAGCTAGATACATGGCAGAGTAGTGCATCATTTACATATACAGAGTTCAAGCTACATGGAAGATGAGCCCAAAGTGTCCATATACTAAAATTTACCTACATTGCAGATCAGCCCAACATATACATGTACAGAGAGCTAACTAAATGGCATACGAGTCCAAAATGTCCATATAGAGAGCTAGCTATACAGCAGAGTGCTTCAACATTTCAATATACAGAGTTCTAGCTGCAATGGAGATGAGTCCTACTTGTCTATATACTGAGAGCTAGCTATATGGCAGACAAGTTCAATATGTTCATATACAGAGAGCTACCTACTTGGCAGATTATTCCAACATATCCATGTAAAGAGAGCTA
>NW_006409015.1:545380-548104 GCF_000296735.1 Chrysochloris asiatica | reverse complement strand
ATGTCCACATACAGAGAGTTAGCTACATGGCAGTGTAGTGCAACATTTCCATATACAGAGTTCTAGCTACAAGGCAATTGAGTCCAACTTGTCTATATACAGAGAGCTACCTAATGGCAGAGTAGTGTAACATTTCCATATACAGAGATCAAGCTAGATGGCAGATGTGACAAACGTGTCCATATACGGAGATCTAGCTACATGGCAGAGTAGTTCAACATGTCCATATACAGGGTACTAGCTACATGGCAGATGAGGCCAACATGTCCATATACTGAGAGTTAGCTACATGGCATACAAGTCCAATATGTTCATTTCCAGAGAGCTACCTAGTTGACACATCAGTCCAACAGATTCATGTACAGAGAGTTAGCTACATGGAAGACTAGTCCACAATGTCCATATACAGAGCGCTAGCTACATAGCAGAGTAGTCCAACAGGTCCATATACAGGGTACTAGCTACAAAGCAGATGAGTCCAACTTGTCTATATAAATAGAGCTTGCTACATGGCAGCGCAGTGCAAAATTTCCATATACAGAGTTCAAGCTACATGGCAGATGAGTGCAAAATGTTCATACACTGAGACCTAGCTACATGGCAGAGTAATGCAACTTATCCATATACAGTGTACTAGCTACAAGGCAGATGAGTCCAACATGTCCATATACTGAGAGGTAGCTACATGGCAGACAAGTCCAATATGTTCATATACAGGGAGCTAGCTACATGGCAGGGTAGTGGAAAATATCCACATACCAAGTTCTAGCTACAAGGTAGATGAGTCCATCTTGTCTATACACAGAGAGCTAGCTACATGGAAGGGTAGTGCAACATTTTCATATACAGAGTTCAAGCTACTGGGCAGATGAGTACAAAGTGTTCATATACTGAGAGCTACCTGCATGGCAAGTAGTCCAACATGTCCATATACACGATATAAGCTACACGGCAGATGATTCCAACATGTCCATATTCTTATATGTAGCTATATGGCAGACAAGTCCAATATGTTCATATACAGGGAGCTAGCTACATGGCAGGGTGGTTCAAAATATCCATATACCGAGTTCTAACTACAAGGTAGATGACTCCATCTTGTCTATATACAGAGAGCTATCTACATGGAAGGGTAGGGCAAAATTTCCATATACAGAGTTCTAAATACATTGCAGATGTGTCCAATGTGTCCATATACTGAGAGCTAGCTACATGGCAGAGTAGTGCATTATTTCCATATACAAAGTTCAAGCTACATTGCAGATGAGTCCAAAGTGTTCAAATACTGAGAGCTAGCTACATAGTAGAGTAGTCCAACATGTCAATATAAAGAGTTCTAGCTACATGGCAGATGTGTCCAACGTATTCATATACAGAGTTCAAGCTAGATGGCAAATGAGTTCAAAGTGTTCATTTACTGAGAGTTAGCTACATGGCATATTTGTCCAACATGTTCATATAAAGAGTACTGGCTACCTGGCTAATGAGTCCAACATGTCCAAATATTGAGAGCTAGCTACATGGCAAATAAAACCAATATATTCATATACAGAGTGCTACCTACCTGGCAGATCAGTACAACATAACCATGAACTTAGAGCTAGCTATATGGAAGACAAGTCTAAAAGGTCCATATACAGAGAGCTAGCGAGCTAGCTACATGGCAGGATATTGCAACATTTCCATATACAGAGTACTAGTTACATGGCAGATGAGACCAACATGTCCATATACTGAGAGTTAGGGTCATGGCAAATGAGTCCAACATGAGTATATTTAGAGGTCTAGCTACAGGGCAGATGAGTCCAACTTGTCTATGTACAGAGAGCTGGCTACATGGAAGAATAGTGCAACATTTCCATATACAGAGTTCTAGCTACATAACAGATATGGCTTACGTGTCCATATACTGAGAGCTAGCTACATGTCAGAGTAGTCCAACATGTCAATATACTTAGAGCTATCTAAATGGAAGAGTATTCCAACATGTACTTATACATGTTACTAGCTACAATGCAGATCCGTCCAACATGTCCATAAACAGGATATTAGCTACATAGCAGATGAATGCAACGTGTCCATATACTGAGAGCAAACTACATCGCAGACAAGTCCAATATATTCATATACAGAGAGCTAGCTACTTGGCAGACTAGTGCTTCATTTCCAAATACAGAGTTCTAGCTACATGGCAGATGTGTCCAACGTGTCCATATACTGAGAGCTAGCTACATGGCAGAGTAGTCCAACATGTCCATATACAGGGTACTAGCTAGACGGTAGATAAGTCCAACTTGTCTAAATAGACAGAGCTAGCTCCATGGCAGCGTAGTGCATCATTTCCATATACAGAGTTCATATACGGAGTACGAGCTACATAGCGGAGTAGTCCATCATGTCCACATAAACAGTACTAGCTATATGGCAGATGTGTCCAACGTGTCCACATAGTGAGAGCTACCTACATGGCAGATCTGTCCAAAACTTCCATGCACAGTGAGCTAGCTACATGGCAGATGTGTCCAAAATGTCCACATACAGAGAGCTAGCAATATGCAGGGTAGTGCAACATTTCCATATACAGAGTTCTAACTGCAAGGCAGATGAGTCCAACTTGTCTATACGCAGAGAGCTAGCTACATGGCAGAGTAGTGCAACATTTCCATATACAGAGTTCTAGCTACATGGCAGATGTGTCCAAAGTGTTCATATACTGAGAGCTAG
>NW_006409015.1:544411-544913 GCF_000296735.1 Chrysochloris asiatica | reverse complement strand
ATATACATAAAGATAGCTACATGGTAGACTAGTGCATAATTTCCATATACAGAATTCAAGCTATATGGCAGATGAGTTCAAAGTGTTCATATAATATGAGCTAGCTACATGACAGAGTAGTCCAGCATGTCCATATACAGGATATTAGCTACAATGCAGATAAGTCCAACTTGTCTAAATACAGACATCTAGCTACATGGCAGTGTAATGCATCATTTCCATATATAGAATTCAAGCTATATGGCAGATGAGTTCATAGTGTTCATATACTGAGAACGAGCTACATAGCTGAGTACTCCATCATGTCCACATAAACAGTACTAGCTATATGGCAGATGTGTCCAACACATCCATATACTGAGAGCTAGCAATATGCAGAGTAGTGCAACATTTCCATTTACAGAGTTCTAGCTACATGGCAGATGAGTCCAACATGTCCATATACTGAGAGCTAGCTACATGGCAGACGAGTCCAAAATATCCATATACATAGAGCTATCTA
>NW_006409015.1:534841-543836 GCF_000296735.1 Chrysochloris asiatica | reverse complement strand
GTGTCCAACGTGTCCATATACTGAGAGGTAGCTACATGGCAGAGTGGTCCAACAGGTCCATATACAGGATACTAGCTACATGGCAGCAAAGTGCAACATATCCATATACTTAGAGCTGGCTGTATGGCATACAAGTCCAATATGTTCATATACAGGGAGCTAGCTACATGGAAGGGTAGTGCAACATATCCATATACCGAGTTCTAGCTACAAAGCAGATGAGTCCAACTTGTCTATATACAGAGAGCTAGCTACATGGCAGGGTAATGCAACATTTCCATATACAGAGTTCAAGCTACATGGCAAAAGATTTCAAAGTGTTCATATAATGTGAGCTAGTACATGGCAGAGTAGTCCAACATGTCCATATACAGGGTACTAGCTACATGACAGATGAGTCCTACATGTCCATATACTGAGAGGGAGCTACAAGGAAGACAAATTCAATATGTTCATATACAGAGAGCTAGCTACATGGCAGAGTAGAGCAACATTTCCATATAAAGAGTTCTTGCTACATGTCAGATGTGTCCAAGGTGTCCATATACTGAGAGCCACCTACATGGGAAAGTAGTCCAACATGTCCATATACACGATACAAGCTACAAGGCAGATGAGTCCAACATGTTCATATACTTAGATCTAGCTATATGGCAGACAAGTCCAATATGTTCACATACAGGGAGCTAGCTTCATGGCAGAGTAGTGCAAAATATCCACATACCGAGTTCTAGCTACAAGGCAGATGAGTGCATCTTATCTATATACAGAGAGCTAGCTACATGGAAGCATAGAGCAACATTTCCATATACAGAGTTCAAGCTACTTAGCAGATGAGTAAAAAGTGTTCATATACTGAGAGCTAGCTACATGGCAGAGTAGTCCAACATGTTCATGTAAAGAGTTCTAGAGACCTGGCTAATGAGTCCAACATGTGAATACATTAAGAGCTCGATATATGGCAGACAAGTCCAACATGTTCATATACAGAGAGCTACCTACTTGGCAGATCAGTCCAAAATATCCATGTACAGAGATCTTGCTACATGGCAGGCGAGTACAAAATGTCCATATACAGAGAACTAGCTAAATGGCAGAGTAGTTCCACATGTCCATATACAGGGTATTAGCTACATGGCAAATAAGTCCAACATGTCCATATACAGAAAGCAAGCTACATGGCAGATCAGTCCAAAATATCCATCTACAGAGAGCTAGCTACATGTAAGATGAGTTCAAAATGTCTCTATACATAGAGCTAGCTACATGGCTGACTAGTGCATCATTTCCATAAGCAGAGTTCCAGCTACATAGCATATAGTCCAACTTGTCTATATACAGAGAGCTAGCTCCATGCCAGAGTATTGCAACATTTCCATATACAGAGTTGTAGAAAGATGGCAGATGTGTCCAACATATCCGTGTACTGAGAGGTAGCAACATGCTAGAGTAGTCCAACATGTCCATACACAGGGTACTGGCTACATGGTAGAAGAGTCCATCATGTCCATATACAGAGAGCTGGCTACATGGCAGACAATTCCAATATGTTCATATACAGAGAGCTACCTACTTGGCTGATCAGTCCAACTTATCCATGTACAGAGAGCTAGATATATGGCAGACGAGTTCAAAATGTCCACATACAGAGATCTAGCTATATGACAGGGTTGTGCAACATTTCCATATGCAGTGTTCTAGCTACATTGCAGATGTGTCCAAAGTGTCCATATAATGAGAGCAACTTACATGGCTGATCAGTCCAAAATAGCCATGCACAGACAGCTACATGGAAAACAAATCCAAAATGTCCATATAGAGAGCTAACTTCACGGCAGGAAAGTGCAACATTTCCATATACAGAGTTCTAGCTACATGGCAGATGTGTCCAACGTGTCCGTGAACTGAGAGGTAGCAACATGGCAGAGTAGTCCAACATATCCACATACAGGGTCCTGGCAACATGGCAGAAGAATCCATCATGTCCATAAAATGACAGCTGGCTACATGGCAGACAAGTGCAATATGTTCAAATACAGAGAGCTACATACTTGGCAGATCAGTCCAACATATCCATGTACAGAGAGCTAGATACATGGCAGATGATTCCAAAATGTCCATACACAGAGAACAAGCTACATGTCAGGGTAGTGCAACGTTTCCATATACAGAGTTCTAGCTGCAAGGCAGTTGAGTCCAACTAGTCCATATACAGAGATCTAGCTACATGGCAGAGTAGTGCAACATTTCCATATACAAAGTTGTAGCTACATGGCAGATCAGTCCAGCGTGTCAATATACAGGGTACTAGCTACATGGCAGATGAGTCCAACATGTCCATATACTGAGAGCTAGCTACATGGCAGACGAGTCCAAAATATCCATATACATAGAGCTATCTACATGGCAGGGTAGTGCAGCATTTCCATATACAGAGTTCTAGCTACAAGGAAGATGAATCCAACTTGGCTATATATAGAGTGCTAGCTACATGGCAGAGTAGTGCAACATTTCCATATATATAGTTCTAGCCACCTGGCAGATGTTTCCAACGTGTCCATTTACTGAGAGCTAGCTACATGGCAGACAAGTACAGTACGTTCATATATAGAGAGCTACCTACTTGACAAATGTGTGCAACATTACCATGTATAGAGAGCTAGCTATGTAGCAGAAGTGTCCAACATTTCCATATATAGAGAGCTAGCTACATTGCAGGGTACTGCAACATTTCAATATACAGAGTTATAGCTAAAAGGCAGATGAGTCCAACTTGTCTATATATAGATTGCTAATTACATGGAAGAGTAGTGCAACATTTCCATTTACAGAGTTCTATCTACATGGCAGATGATTCCAACATGTCCATATAATGAGAGTTAGCTACATGGCAGATCAGTCCAAAATATCCATATACAGAGAGCTAGCTACATGGCAGAGCAGTGCATCATTTCCATATACAGAGTTCAAGCTACATGGCAGATGAGTCCAATGAGACTCATTGGAGATGAGAGCTAGCTGCATGGCAGAGTAGTCCAAAATGTCCATATAAAGATTCTACCTACATGGCAGATGTGTCCAACATGTCCATATACAGAGAGCTAGCTACATGGCAGACAAGTCCAATATGTTTAAATACAGAGAGCTAGCTACATGGCAGAGTAGTGTAACATTTACATTTAAAGAGGTTTAGCTATATGGCAGTGTTGTCCAACCTATCCATACACAGGTTACTAGCTACTTGGCAGATCAGTCCAACATATCCATGTACAGAGAGCTAGTTACATGGCAGCGAAGTGCAACATATCCATATACCGAGTTCTAGCTACAAGGCAGATAAGTCCAACTTGTCTATATACAAAGAGTTAGCTACAAGACAGGGCAGTGCAAAATTTCCATATACAAAGTTCAAGCTACATGGCAGATGAGTTCAAAGTGTTCATATACTGAGAGCTACTGCATGGCAGAGTAGTCCAACATGTCCATATAAAGAGTACTAGGGACCTGGCTTATGAGTCCAACATGTCCATATATTCAGAGCTAGCTACGTGGCAGTCATGTACAATAAGTTCATATACAGAGAGCTACCTACTTGGCAGATCAGTCCAACATATCCATGTACAGAGAGCTAGCTACATGGAAGCCGAGTCTAAAAGGTCCATATACAGAGAGCTCACTTAATGGCAGGGTAGTGCAACATTTCCATATACAGAGTTCTAGCTACAAGGCAAATGAGTCCAAGTAGTCTATTTACAGAGAGCCAGTTACATGGCAGGGTAGTGCATCATTTCCATATTCAGAATACTTGCTTCATGGCAGATGAAACCAACATTTCCATATACTGTGAGTTAGCTACATGGCAGATGAGTCCAACATGTGTATATTTAGAGGGGTAGCTACAAATCAGATGAGTTCAACATGTCTATATACAAAGAGCTGGCTACATGGCAGAATAGTGCAACATTTCCATATACAGAGTTCTAGCTACATGGCAGATGATTCCAACATGTCTATACACTGAGAGCGAGCTACATGGAAGACAAGTCCAATATGTTCATATACAGAGAGCTAGCTACATGGCATGGTAGTGCAACATTCCCATATACAGAGTTCCACCTACATGGCAGATATGACCAGCGTGTCCATGTACTGAGAGTACTATATAGGGTACTAGCTATATGGCAGATTAGTCCAACATGTCCACATACTGAGAGCAAGATATATGGGAAAGTAGTCCAAATTTTCCATATAAAGGTACTAGTTACATGGCAGATGAGTACAACATGTACATATACTGAGTGCTAGATACATAGCAGAGTAGAACATAATTTCCATATGCAGAGTTAAAACTACATGGCAGATGAGTCCAAAGTGTCCATATACTGTAAGCTGCCTACATGGCATATCAGTCCAACATATCCATGCACAGAGAGCTAGTTACATGGCAGATAAGTCCTAAATGTCCATATAGAGATCTAGCTACATGGCAGGGAAGTGCAACATTTCCATATACAGAGTTCTGGCTACGAGGCAAATGAGTCAAACTTGTCTATATACAGAGAGCTACCTATATCACAGAGTAGTTCAATATTTCCATATGCAGAGTTCTACCTACATGGCAGATCAGTCCGACATGTCCATATACAGAGTACTAGCTACATGGCAGTTGAGTCTCACATCTCCATATAGTGAGAGCTAGCTACATGGCAGACAAATCCAATATGCTCATATACAGAGAGCTACCTACTTGGCAAATCAGTCCAAGATATCCATGTACAGAGAGCTAGCAACATGGCAGAGTAGTCCAAAATTTCCATATACAGAGATTTAGCTACATGGCAGGGTACTGCAACAGTTCCATATACAGTGTTCTAGCTACATTGTAGATGTGTCCAACATGTCAATATACTGAGAGCTACCTACATGGCAGATCAGTCCAAAATATTCAATAACAGAGAGCTAGCTACATGGCTGATGTGTCCAATGTGTCCATATACAGAGAGCTAGCTTCATGGCAGGG
Organism: Chrysochloris asiatica; assembly: GCF_000296735.1. NCBI lineage: Eukaryota > Metazoa > Chordata > Mammalia > Afrosoricida > Chrysochloridae > Chrysochloris > Chrysochloris asiatica. The sequence continues at coordinate 538,816 of NW_006409015.1, read as the reverse complement.
TCGTGCAACATTTCCATATACAGAGCTATAGCTACAAGGCAGATGTGTCCAACTTGTCCATATTCTGAGAGCTAGATACATGGCAGAGTAGTCCAATTTGTCCATATAGCTAGAACTCTGTATATGGAAGTGTTGCACTACCCTGCCATGTAGTTCGATTTCTGTACATAGACAAGTTGGTCTCATCTGCCTTTTATATAGAACTCTGTTTATGGAAATGTTGCACTTCCCTGCTGTGTAGCTAGCTCTCTATATGGACATTTTGAACTTGTTTGCCATTCAGCTAACTCTCTGTTATTGGATATTTTGGACTGATCTGCCAAGGAGGTAGATCTCTGTATATGAACATATTGGACATATCTGTCAAGTAGCTAGCTCTCATTATATGGACATGATGGACTCCTCTGCGATATAGCTAGTACCCTGTATATGGACATGTTGTACTACTCTGCCATGTAGCTAGCTATGAGTATACAGACATGTTGGACACGACTGCCACGCAGCTAGAACTCTGTATATGGAAATGCTCCACTACTCTGCCATGTAGCTAGCTCTCTGTGTATAGACAAGTTGGACTTATCTGCCTTGTAGTTATAAATCTGTATATAGAAATGTTGTACTACCCTGCCATATAGGTAGCTCTCTCAAGAGGGACACTTTGGACTCATTTGCTATGTAGCTAGCTCTTTGTCCATGGATATTTTGGACTGATCTGCCATGTAGCTAGCTCTCAGTATATGGACACATTGAACACATCTGCCATGTAGCTAGAACTCAGTATATGGAAATGTTGCACTACTCTGCCATGTAGTAAGCTCTCTGTATATAGCCAAGTTGGACTTATCTGCCTTGTAGCTAGAACTCTGTATATGGAAATGTTGCACTACCCTGCCGTGTGGCTAGCTCTCTGTATATGGACACTTTGGAAACATCTGCCATGCAGCTAGAACTCTGTATATGGAAATGTTGCATTACTCTGCCATGTAGCTAGTTCTCTGTATGATGGATTGATATGCCAAGTAGGTAGCTCTCTGTATATGAACATATTGGACTTCTTTGTCATGTAGCTAAATCTCAGTATATGGACATGTTGGATACATCTGCCATGTAACTAGAACTCTGTATATGGAAATGTTGCACTACCCTGCCATGAAGCTAGCTCTCTGTATATGAACATATTGGACTTGTTTGCCATGTAGCTAGCTCTCAGTATATGGACATGTTGGAATCATCTGCCATGTAGCTAGAACCCTGTATATGGAAATGATGCACTATTCTGCCATGTAGCCAGCTCTATGTATATAGACAAGTTAGACTCATCTGCCTTGTATCTAGAACTCTGTATATGGAAAAATTGCACTGCCCTGCCATGTGGCTAGGTCTCTGTATATGGACATTTTGGACTCGTCTGCCATGTAGCTTGCTCTCTATACATGGCTACGTTGGACTGACCTTCCAAGTAGGTAGATCTCTCTATATGAACATATTGGACTTTTCTGCCCTGTAGTTGGCTCTCATTATATGGACACGTTGGACACATCTGCCATGTAGCTACTACCCTGAATATGGACATGTTGGACTACTCTGCTATGTAGCTAGTTTTTAGTATATGGACACATTGGACACATCTGCCATGGAGCTGGAATTCTGTATATGGAAATGTTGCACTACTCTGCCATGTAGCTAACTCGTTGTCTATATACAAGTTGGATTCATCTGCCTTATAGCTAGAACTCTATGGAAATGTTGCACTATCCTGCCATGTGGCTAGCTTTCTGTATATTGACATTTTGGACTCGACTGCCATGTAGCTACCTCTTTTTACATGGATAAGTTGGACTAATCTGACATGTATGTAGCTCTCTTTATATGAACATATTGGATTTGCCTGCCATGTAGGTAGCTATCAGTATATGAACACCATTGACACATCTGCCATGTAGCTAAAACTCAGTATATGGAAATGTTGCACTACACTGCAATGTAGCTAGCTTTCTGTATATGGACATTTTGGAATCGTCTGCCATGTAGCTAGCTCTCTGTACATGGATATGTTGGACTGATCTGCCAAGTAGGCAGCTATCTGAATATGAACATATTGGACATGGCTGCCATATAGCTAGCTCTCAGTATGGACAAGTTGGACACATCAGCCATGTAGATAGAATTCTGTCTATGGAAGTGTTGCACTACTCTGCCATATAGCTAGCTCACTGTATATAGAGAGGTTGGGCATATCTGCCTTGGTGCTGGAACACTGTGTATGGAAATGTTGCACTACTCTGCCATGTAGCTAGCTCTCTGTATAGGGACATTTTGGACTCCTCAGAAATGTAGCTTGCTCTCTGTACTTGGATATGTTAGACTTATCTGCCAAGTAGGTAGCCCTCTATATATGAAGATAGTGGACTTCTCTGCCATGTACCTAGCTCTCAGTACATGGACAAGTTGGACACATCTGCCATTTAGCTAGAACACTGTATTTGTAAATGTTGCACTACCCTGCCATGTAGGTAGGGCTCTGTATAGGGACATTTTGGATTTGTCTGTCATGTAGCTAGTTCTCTGTACATGGATATGTTGGACTGATCTACCATGTAGATAGCTCTCAGTATATGTACACGTTGGACATATCTGCCATGTAGCTAGAATTCTGTAAGTGGAAATGGTGCTCTTCACTGCCATGTATCAAGCTGTCTGTATATAGACATGTTGGAATCATCTGCCTTGTAGCTAGAACAATATATATGGAAATGTTGCACTACCCTGCGATGTAGCTAGCTCTCTGTGTATGGACATTTTGGACTCGTCTGTCATGTAGCTAGCTCTCTGTACATGGATATGTTGGACAGATCTGCCAAGTAGGTAGCTCTCTGTATATGATAATATTGGACTTGTCTGAACTGTAGGTGGCTCTCAGTAGAAGGACACGTTGGACACATTTTCCATGTAGCTACTACCCTGAATATTGAACAAGTTGGACTATGCTGCCATGTAGCTAGCTCTAAGTATATGGACACATTGGACACATCTGCCGTATAGCTAGAACGCTGTATATGGAAATATTGCACTACTCTGCCATATAGCTAGCTCTCTGTATATAGACAAGTTGGAGTCAGCTGCCTTGTAGCTAGAACTCTGTATACGTAAATGTTGCACTACCCTGCCATGTTGCTATCTCTCTGTATATGGACATTTTGGTCTCGTATGCCATGTAACTAGCTCTCTGTACAATGATTATGTTGGACTGATCGGCCAAGTAGATAGCTCTTTGTATATGAACATATTTTACTTGTCTGCCCTGTACGTGGCTCTTAGTATAAGGACACGTTGGACACATCTGCCATGCAGCTACTATCCTGAATATGGACATGTAGGACTACTCTGCCATGTACCTAACTCTCAGAATATGGACACGTTGGACACATCTGCCATGTAGCTATAACTCTGTACATGGAAATGTTGCACTACCCTGCCATGTAGCTAGCTCTCTGTATAGAGATATTTTGGACTCGTCTGCCATGTAGCTTTCTCTATGTGCATAGATATGTTGGACTGATCTGCCAAGTAGGTAGCATTATGTATATGAAGGAATTGGACTCATCTGCCATGCAGCTAGCTCTCACAACATGGACACATTTGATATATCTGCCATATAGCTAAAACTCTGTATATGTAAATTTTGCACTACTCTGCCTTGTAGCTAACTGTATATAGACAAGTTGAACATGTCTGCCATGTAGCTAGCTCTCTGTACATGGAAATGTTGAACGACCCTGCCATGGGGCTAGCTCTCTTTATAGGGACATCTTGGCCTCATCTACCATGTAGCTAGCTCTCTGTACAATGGATATGTTGGACTGATCGTCCAAGTAGGTAGCTCTCTGTATATGAACATATTGGACTTGTCTGCCCTGTTTGTGCTCTCAGTATTTGGACACATTGGACACATCTGCCATGTAGCTGCTACCCTTA
>NW_006409015.1:533837-534644 GCF_000296735.1 Chrysochloris asiatica | reverse complement strand
CTGCCATGTAGCTAGCTATCTGTATATGGACATTTTGGACTCGTCAGCCATGTAGCTAGCTCTCTGTACATGGATATGCTGTACTGATCTGACAAGTATGGAGCTCGCTGTATATGACCATATTGGATTTCTCTGCCATGTAGCTAGATCTCTGTATATGGATATTTTGGACTCGTCTGACATACAGCTAGCTCTCTGTACATGGATATGTTGGATTGATCTGCCAAGTAGTTAGCCCTCCGTATATGAACATATTGGATATGTCTTCCATGTAGGTACCTCTCATTGTATGAACACCATTGACACATCTCCCATGTAGCTAGAACTCAGTATAGGGAAATGTTGCACTACTCTGCCATGTAACTAGCTCTCTGTGTATGGACATATTATAATCGTCTGCCATGTAGCTAGCTAACTATACATGGATATGTTGGAATGATCTGCCAAGTAGGTAGCTCTCTGTATATGAACATAGTGGACTTGTCTGCCATGTAGTTGACTCTAAGTATATGGACAAATTGGATACATCTGCCATGTAGCTAGTACCCTGAATATGGACATGTTGGACTACTCTGTCATGTAACTAGCTGTCAGTATATGGGCACGTTGGTCACATCTGCTATGTAGCTAGAACTCTATATATGGAAATGTTGCACTACTCTGCCATGTAGCTAGTTCTCTGTATTTAGACAACTTGGACTCATCTGCTTTTGTAGCTAGAACCCTGTATATGGAAATTTTGCACTACTCTGCCATGTATCTAGTTCTCTGTATATGAACATTTTGGAATCATCTGCCAAGTAGCTA
>NW_006409015.1:526569-533737 GCF_000296735.1 Chrysochloris asiatica | reverse complement strand
GAACATTTTGGAATCATCTGCCAAGTAGCTAACTCTCTGTACATGGATATGTTGGACTGATCTTCCAAGTAGGTAGCTTTCTGTATATGAACATGTTGGACTACTCTGCCATATAGCTAGCTCTCAGTGTATGGACACGTTGGACATATCTGCCAAGTAGATAGAACTCTGAATATGGAAATGTTGCATTACTCCGCCATGAGCTTGATCTCTGTATATGGACGCTTTGGAGTCATCTGCCATGTAGCTAGCTCTCTGTATAGGGAAATCTTGGACTCGTATGCCATGTAGTTTTCTCTCTGTGCATGGATATGTTGGACTGATCTGCCAAGTAGATTGTTGGTGTTTTTAGAAGTCTTTATTTGGAAATGTTGCACTACTCTGCTATGTAGCTAGCTCTCTGTATATAGATAAGTTAGACTGATCTGCCTTGTAGGTAAAACTCTGTATATGGAAATGTTGCACTACTCTGCCATGTAGCAAACTCTCTATATATGGACTTTTTGGAATCATCTGCCATGTTGCTATTTCTCTGTACATGAATATGTTGGACAGATCTGCAATAGGTAGCTCTCTGTATATGAACATATTGGACTTGTCTGCCATGTGGGTGACTGTCATTATATGGACAAATTGGACTCATCTGCCATGTAACTAGTACCCTCAATATGAACATGTTGGTCTACTCTGCCATGGTGCTAGCTATCAGTATATAGACACGTTAGACACATCTGCCATGAAGAAATCTGTATAAGGAAATGTTGCACTACTCTGCCTTGTAGCTAGCTCTCTGTATATGGACATTTTTCACTCGTCTTCACTATAGCTAGCTCTCTGAACATGGATATGATGGACTGATCTGCCAAGTACGTAGCTCTCTGTATATGAATATATCTGACTTGTCTGCCCTGTAGGTGGCTCTCAATCTAAGGACACATGGGACACATCTGCCATGCAGCTACTACCCTGAATATGGACATGTTGAACTACTCTGCCATCTAGGTAGCTGTCAGAATGTGGTCGCGCTGGACACATCTCCCATTTAGCTATAACTCTGTATAGGGAAATGTTGCACTACCCTGCCATGTAGCTAGCTCTCTGAATAGGGATGTTTTGGACTCGTCTGCCATGTATCTTGTTCTCTTTGCATGGATATGTTGGACTGATCTGCCAAGTAGTTAGCTCTATGTATATGGACATATTGGACTCGTCTTCCATGTAGCTAGCTCTCAGTATATGGACACGTTGGCCATATCTGCCGTGTAGCTAAAACCCTGTACATGTAAATTTTGCACTACTCTTCCATGTAGCTAACTATCTGTATATAGACAAGTTTGACTCGTCCTACATGTAGCCAACTTTCTGTACATGGAAATGTTGCACGACCCTGCCCTGGGGCTAGCTCTCTGTATATTGACATTTTGGCCTCGTCTACCATGTAGCTGGCTCTCTTTACAATGGATATGTTCGACTGATTGTCCAAGTAGGTAGCTCTCCCTTATATAAACATATTGGAATTGTCTGCCTTGTTTGTGGCTCTCAGTATATGGACACGTTGGACACATCTGCCATGTAGCTACTTCCCTGAATATGGGCATGTTGAACTACTCTGCCATGTAGCTAGCTTTCAGTATATGACACACTGGACACATTTGCCATGTAACTAGATCTCTGTATATGGAAATGTTGCACTACTCTGCCATGTAGCTAACTCTCTGTGTATAGAAAAGTTGGACACATCTGTCTTGTAGCTAGAACTCTGTATATGGAAATGGTGCACTACCCTGCCATGTGGCTAGCTATGTGTATGTGGACATTTTGGACTCGTCAGCCATGTGACAAGCTATCTGTACATGGATATGTTGGACTGATCTGACAAGCATGTAGCTCTCTGTATATGAACACATTGGATTTGTCTGCCATGTATGTAGCTCTCAGTATATGAACACAGTTGACACATCTGCCATGTAGCTAGCACTCAGTATATGGAAATGTTGCACTACCTTGCCATGTAGCTAGCTCTCTGTATATGGACATTTTGGAATCGCCTTCCATGTAGCTAGCTCTCTGTACATGGATATGTTGGACTGATCTGTCAAGTAGGTAGCTCTCTTTAAATAATCATATTGGATTTGTCTGCCATGTGGACTACTCTCAGTATATGGACAAGTTGGACACATCTGCCATGTAGTTAGTAGCCTGAATATGGACATGATGGACTACTCTGCCATGTAGCGAGCTCTCATTATATGTACATGTTGGACATACATGCAATGTAGCTCGGACTCTGTATATGGAAATGTTGCACTACTCTTCCATGTGGCTTGCTCTCTGTACATGGATATGTTGGACTGATTTGCAAGTAGGTTGGTGTCTGTACAGGAACATATTGGACATGTCTGCCCTGAAAGTGGCTCTCGTGATACGGAAACGTTGGTCACATCTGCCATGTGTCTACTACCCTGAATATGGACATGTTGTACTACTCTGAATTGTGGCTAAATCTCAGTATATGGAAACTTTGGACACATCTGCCATGTAACTAGAACTATGTATATGGAAATGTTGCACTACTCTGCGATGTAGCTAACTCTCTGTATATAGAGAAGTTGGACTCATCTGCCTTGTAGCTAGTACTCTGTATATGGAAATGATGCAGTACCCTGCCATGTAGCTAACTCTCTGTATATTGACATTTTGGACTCGTCAGCCATGTAGCTAGCTCTCTGTACATGGATATGTTGTACTGATCTGACAAGTATGGAGCTCTCTGTATATGAACATATTGAATTTGTCTGCCATGTAGCTAGCTCTCTGTATACGTACATTTTGCACTCATCTGCCAAGTACCTAGCTCTCTGTACATGGATTCTAGTAGGTAGTACTCTGTATATGACCATATTGGACTTTTATGCCATAGAGCTTGCTCTCAATGTATGGACACATTTGACACATCTGCCATGTAGCTAACTCTCTGTACATGGATATGTTGGACTGATCTGCCAAGTAGGTAGCTCTCTATATATGAACATATTGGACTTGTGTGCCCTATTAGTGGCTTTCAGTATATGGACACGTTGGACACATCTGCCATGTAGCTACTACCCTGAATATGGAAATGTTGAACTACTCTGCCATGTAGTTAGCTCTCAGTATATGGACACGTTGGACACATTTTGCATGTAGCTCGAACTCTGTATATGTAAATGTTGCACTACTCTGCCATGTAGCTGGCTCTCTGTTTATAGACAAGTTGGACTCATCTGCCTTGTAGCTAGAACTCTGCATATGGAAATGTTGCACGACCCTGCCATGTAGCTAGCTCTCTGTAAATGGAAATTTTGGAATTGTCAGCAATGTAGCTAGCTCTCTGTAAATGGACATGTTGGAGTGACCTGACAAGTATGTAGCTCTCAGTATATGAACATATTGGATTTGTCTGCCATGTAGCTAGCTCTCAGTATATGGACATTTTGGACACATCTGCCATGTAGGTAGAACTCTGAATTTGGAAATGTTGCACTACTCAAATTGGACTCATGTACCTTGTAGCTAGAACTCTGTATATGGAAATGTTTCACTACTCTGAATAGCTAGTTCTCTTTAAATAGAGATTGTAGACTCATCTGTTATGTACCTAGCTCTCTGTACATGGATATGTTGGACTGATATGCCAAGTAGGTAGCTGTCTGTTTTTGAACACACTGGATTTTTCTGCCTTGTATCTAGCTCTCTGTATATGGATATGTTGGATTCATCTACCATGTGGCTAGTATCCTGTATATAGACATGTTGGACTACTGTACCATGTAGGCAGCTCTCAGTATATGGACACGTTGGACACATCTGCCATGTAGCTACTACCCTTAATATGGACACAATGGACACATCTGCCATGTAGCCAGAACTCTGTATATGGAAATGTTGCACAAGTCTGCCCTGTAGCTATTTCTCTGTATATAGACAAGTTACTCATCAACCTTGTAGCTAGAACTCTATATAAGGAAATGTTGCTCTACCCTGCAATGTGGCTAGCTCTCTTTATGTGGATAATTTGGACTCATCTGCCATGTATCTAGCTCTCTGTACATGTTTTTGATGGACTGTTTTGCCAAGTAGGTAGTTCTCAATATATGAACATATTGGACTTCTTTTCCCTGTAGGTGGCTCTCTGTATATGGACACGTTGGATACATCTGCCATGTAGCTACTATCCTGAATATGGACATGTTGGACTACTCTGCTAGGTAGTCCTGTAGCTAGATCTCAGTATATGGACACGGTGGACACATCTGCCATTTATGTACCTTTCAGTATATGGACACGTTGGACACATTTGCCATGTAGCTAGAAGTCTGTGTATGGAAATGTTGCCCTTCTCTGCCATGTAACTGAATGTATATAGACAAGTTGGACTCATCTGACTTGTAGCTAGAACTCTGTATATGGAAATGTTGCACAACCCTGCCTTGTAGCTAGCCATCTGTATATTGACATTTTGGACTCATCAGACATGTAGCTATCTCTGTGTACATGGATATGTTGGAATGAACCAACATATATCAAGCTCTCTGTATATGAACCTATTGGATTTGTCTGCCATGTTGGTAGCTCTCAGTATATGAACATGTGCCATGTAGCTAGAAATGAGTATATGGAAATGTTGCTCTACCCAGCCATGTAGCCTTTTAACTAGAATTCTGTATATGGAAATGTTGCACTACCCTGCCTTGTAGCTAGCTCTCTTCATAGGGACATTTTGGAGTCGTCTGCCATGTAGCTTGCTCTCTGTGCTTGGATATGTTAGACTGTTCTGCCAAGTAGGTAGCCCTCTGTATATGAACATATTGGACTTGTCTGCCATGTAGCTAGCTCTCTGCACTTGGATATGTTAGACTGTTCTGCCAAGTAGGTAGCCCTCTGTATATGAACATATTGGACTTGTCTGCCATGTAGCTAGCTCTCAGTATATGGATACATTGGTCATATCTGCCATGAAGCTAGAACTCTGTATATGTTAATGTTGCACTACTCTGCTATTTAGGAAGCTCTCTGTATATGGACATTTTGGACTCATCTGCCATGGATGTTTTGGACTTATCTGCCATGTACAGAGCTCTCAGTATATGGACACGTTGGACATATCTGCCACATAGCTTGAATTCTGTATATAGTAATGTTGCTCTACACTGCCATGTAGCTAGTGCTCTGTATATAGACAAGTTGCACTAATCTTCCTTGTAGCTAGAACTCTATATTTGGAAATGTTGCACTACCCTGCCATGTAGCTAGCTCTGTGTATATGATCATATTGGACTTGTCTGCCTTGTGGTTGACTCTCAGTATATGGACATGTTGGACTTCTCTGTCATGTAGCGAGCTCTCAATATATGGACACATTGCACATACCTGTCATGTAGCTAGAACTCTGTATATGGAAATGTTGCACTACCCTGCCATGTGGCTAGCTGTCTGTATATGGACATTTTGGACTTGTCCGCCATGTACCTAGCTCTCTGTACATGGATATAGGAAGTTGGAGTCATCTGCCTTGTAGCTAGAACTCTGTATATCGAAATGTTGCACTACCCAGCTATGTGGCTAGCTCTCTGTATATGGACATTTTGGACTCGTCTGCCATGTAGCTAGCTCTCTGTAAATGGATATGTTGGACTGATCTGACAAGTATTTAGCTCTCTGTATATGTACATATTGGATGTGTCTGCCATGTAGCTAGCTCTCAGTATATGAACACTGTTGACACATCTTCCACGAAGCTAGAACTCAGTATATGGAAATATTGTACTACTCTCCCATATGGTTATTTTTCTGTATATGGACATTTTGGACTAGTCTGCCATGTATCTAGATCTCTGTACATAGATATGTTGCAATGATCTGACAAGTATTTAGCTCTCTGTGTATGAACATATTGGATTTGTCTGCCAAGTAAGAAACTCTCAGTATATGAACACCAATGACACATCTGCCATGTAACTAGCACTCAGTATTGGAAAATGTTGCACTACCCTGCCATGTAGCTAGCTCTCTATATATGGACATTTTGGAAACGTCTGTCGTGGATATTTTTGGCTGATCTGTCAAGTAGGTAGTTCACTCTATATGATCATATTGGACTTGTATGCCTTGTTGTTGACTCTAATTATATGGACAAGTTGGACACACTTGCCATGTAGCTAGTGACCTGAATATGGACATGTTGGACTACTCTACCAGATAGCTCGCTCTCAGTATATGGACACGTTGGTTACATCTGCAGGGTAGTGCAACATTTCCATATACAGAGTTCTAGCTACATGGCAGATGTGTCAAATATTGTCCCTACACTGAGAGCTAGCTACATGACAGACAATTTCAATATGTCTAAATTCAGGGTAGTAGCTACATGGCAGGTGTGTCTAACGTGTTCATATACTGAGAGCTACCTACATGGCAGAGTAAGCCAACATGCCCATATTCATGGTAGTAGTTACATGGCAGATGTTTCCAACGTGTCCATTTACTGAGAAACACTTACAGGGCAGACAAGTACAATATGTACATAAACAGAGAGCTACCTACTTGTTAGATTAGTCCAAAAAATCCATATACATGGAACAAGCTACATGGTAGATGAGTCCAACATATGCATATACAGAGAGCTAGCTACAAACCAGAAAAGTCCAGTATGTTCATACTGGTATCAACAGATAGCTACCTACTTGGTAGATCAGTGCAACATATCTATGTACAGAGAGTTAGCTACATGTAACACGTGTCCAAAATCTCCATTTAAAGAGAGATAGCTATATTGCAGCATAGTGCATCATTTCCATATACAGAGTTCTAGCTACAAGGCACATGAGTCCAATTTGTCTATATGCAGAGAGATAGCTTCATGCCTGAGTAGTGCAACATTTCCATATACAGAGTTCTCGCTACATGGCAGATGTGTCCAAGGTGTCCATATAATGAGACCTAGCTACATGGCAGAGTAGTACAACATGTCCATATACAGGGTATTAACTACATCACAGAGGATTTCAACATGCCCTTATACTGAGAGCTAGCTACATGACAGACAAGTCCAATATATTCATATACAGAAAGCAATCTACTTGGCAGATCAGTCCAACATATCCATGTACAGAGAGCTAGCTACATGGCA
>NW_006409015.1:524715-526469 GCF_000296735.1 Chrysochloris asiatica | reverse complement strand
TGCAACATTTCCATATACAGAGTTCTAGCTACATGGCAGATATGTCCAACGTGCCCATATACTGAGAGCTAGCTACATGGTAGAGTAGTCCAACATGTCCATATTCAGGGTATTAACTACATGGCAGATGTGTCCAAAATGTCCATATACTGAGAGCTTGCTACATGCTGAGTAGTCCAACATGTCCATATTCAGGGTACTAGGTACATGGCAGATGTGTCCAACTTGTCCATATACTGAGAGCCACTTACATGGCAGAAATGTCCAATATGGTCATATACAGAGAGCTACCTACTTGGCATACTAGTCCAACTTATCCATGTACAGAGTGCTAGCTACATTGCAGGGTAGTGCAACATTTCCATATACCGAGTTCTAGCTACGTGGCAGATGTGTCAACGGAGTTCCTATACTGAGAACTACCTCCATGGCAAGCAAGTAAAATATGTTCATATAGAGAGGGAAACCTACTTGGCAGATCAGTCCAACATATCCATGTACAGAGAGCTACCTAAGAGGCATACTAGTCCAACATATCCATGTCCAGAGTGCTAGCTTCATTGCAGGGTAGTGCAACATTTCCATATACAGATTTCAAGGTATACGGCAGATGAGTCCAACTTGTCTATATACAGAGAGCTAGCTAAATGACAGAGTAGTGCAACATTTCAATATACAGAGATCTAGGTACATGGCAGATGTGTCCAATTTGTACATACGCTGAGAGCTAGCTACATGGAAGAGCAGTCCAAAATGTCTATATACAGGTTACTAACTCCATGGCAGATGAATCCAACATGCCCATATACTGAGAGCTAGTTACATGGCAGACAAGTCTAATATGTTCATATACAGTGATGTACCTACTTGGCAGATCAATCTAACATATCCATGTACAGAGAGCTAGCTACATGGCAGTGTAGTCAACATTTCCATATACAGAGTTTTATCTACAAGTTAGATGAGTCCAACTTGTTTATATACAGGGAGCTAGCTACATGGCATAGTAGTGTAGTAACACTTCCATATACAGGGTTCTAGCTACATGGCAGATGTGTCCAACATGTTCATATACTGAGAGCTGGCTACATGTCAGAGTAGTCCAACATGTCCATATTCAGGATAGTAGCTACATGGCAGATGTGTCCAACTTTTCCATATTCTGAGAGCCACGTACATGGCAGACAAGTCCAGTATGTTCATATACAGAGGGATACCTACTAGGCAGATCAGTCCAACTTATCCATGTAGAAATCTAGCTACATTGGAGACGATTACAAAATGTCCATATACAGAGAGCTAGCTACATGGCACCGTAGTGCAACATTTCCATATACTGAATTCTAGCTACATGGCAGATGTGTCAATGGTGTTCATATACTGAGAGCTACCTACATGGCAGTCACGTCCAATATATTCATATACAGAGAGCTACATACTTGTCAGATCAGTCCAACATATCCGTGCACAGAGAGCTAGCCACATGGCTGAGGAGTCTAAAATGTCCATATACAGAGAGTTGGCCACTTGGCAGGCTAGTGCAATATTTCCACATATAGAGTTGTAGCTACATGGCAGATGTGTCAACAGTGTTCATATACTGAGAACTACCTCCATGGAAGACAAGTAAAATATGTTCATATAGAGAGGGCAACCTACTTTGCAGATCAGTCCAACATATCCATGTACAGAGAGCTACCTACATGGCAGATGAGTCCAAAATGTCCATATACAGAGAGCTAGCTACATGTCAG
>NW_006409015.1:521635-524615 GCF_000296735.1 Chrysochloris asiatica | reverse complement strand
CAGATCAGTCCAACATATCCATGTACAGAGAGCTACCTACATGGCAGATGAGTCCAAAATGTCCATATACAGAGAGCTAGCTACATGTCAGGGTGTTGCAACATTTCCATATACAGAGTTCAAGGTATACGGCAGGTAAGTCCAACTTGTCTATATACATAGAGCTAGCTAAATGGCAGAGTAGTGCAACATTTCCATATACAGAGATCTGGTACATGGCAGATGTGTCCAATTTGTCCATACACTGAGAGCTAGCTACATGGAACAGCAGTCCAAAATGTCCATATACAGGTTACTAACTCCATGGCAGATGAATCCAACATGCCCATATACTGAGAGCTAGTTACATGGCAGACAAGCCGAATATGTTCATATACAGCAATCTACCTATTTGGCAGACCAATCTAACATATCCATGTACAGAGAGCTAGCTACATGGCAGACGAGTCCAAAATGTCCCTATGCAGAGAGTTAGCTACATGGCAGGGTAGTGCAACACTTCCATATACAGAGTTCTAGCTACAATGCAGATCAGTCCAACTTTTCCATATACAGAGAGCTAGATACATGACAGAGTAGTGCAACACTTCTATATACACAGTTCTATATATATATGGCAGATGTATCCAACGTGTCCATATACTGAGAGCTAGCTATATGGCAGAGAATTCCAATATGTTCATATACAGAGAACTACATACTTGTCAGAACAGTCCAACATATCCATGTACATGGCAAGCAAGTCCAAAACGTCCATATAAAAAGCTAGCCACATGGCTGGGTTGTACAACATTTCCATATACAGAGTTCTAGCTACAAGGCAGATGAGTCTTACTTGTCTATACACAGAGAGCTAGCTACATGGTGGACTAGTGCAACATTTCCATATACAGAGATCTTGCTACATGGCAGATGTGTCAAACGTGTCCATGGCACACTAGTCCAATATATTCATATACAAACAGCTACATACTTTTCAGATCAGTCCAACATATCCATGTACAGAGAACTAGCTACATGGCAGACAAGTCCAAAATATCCTTATAAAGAGAACTAGCCATTTGGCAGGATTCCAGCTACAAGGCAGATGAGTCCAACTTGTCTATGTAAAGAGAGCTAGCTACATGGTAAGTAGTGCAACATTTTCATACACAGAGATGTTCTTACATGGCAGATATGTCCAAAGTGTCCATAATTTGACAGATAGCTACATGGCAGACGTATCCAACGTCTCCATATAATGAGAGCCACCTACAGGGTAGACAAGTCCAATATGTTCATTCACAGAGAGCTACCAAATTGGCACAGCATTCCAACATATCCATGTACAGACAGCTAGCTACATGGCAGACAAGTCCAAAATGTCCATATACAGAGAGCTAGCTACATGGCAGAGTAGTGCAACATTTCCATATATATAGTTCTAGTTACAAGGAAGATGAGTCCCAACTTGTCTATATATAGAGGGCTAACTTCATGGCAGAGTAGTGCAACACTTCAATATACAGAGTTCTATATATATGGCAAATGTGTCCAACGTGTCCATATACTGAGAGCTAGCTATATGGCAGACTCAAGTCCAATATGTTCATATACAGAGAGCTACCTACTTGGTAGAACAGTCCAAAATACACATGTACAGAGAGATAGCTACATGGAAGATGAGTCCAAAATGTCCATATTCAGAGAGCTAGCTACATGGCATGGTAGTGAAACATTTCCTTACAGAGAGTTCTATCTACAAGGCAGATGAGTCCAACTTGTCTATAAAGAGAGAGCTAGCTACATGGCAGAGTATTGCAACATTTTCATATACAGAGTTCTAGCTACATGGCAGATATCTCCAACGTGTCCATATACTGAGAGCTAGCTATATGGCAGACAAGTCCAATATGTTCATATACAGAGAACTAGCTATTTGTCAGATCAGTGCCACATATCTATGTACAGAGAGCTAGCTACAAGGCAGAAGAGTTGACAATGTCCATATACAGAAAGCTAGCTACATGGCAGGGTAGTGCAACATTTCCATACACAGAGTTCCAGCTACAAAGCAGATGAGTCCAATTTGTCTATATACCTAGAGCTAGTTACATATCAGTGTAGTGCAACATTTCCATATTCAGAGTGCTAGCTACATGGCAGACAATTCCAACATGTTCATATACAGAGAGCTACCTACTTCACAGACCAGTCCAATATATCCATGTACACAGAGCTAGCTACATGGTATACGCGTCCAAAATGTTCATATACAGAGAGCTAGCTACATGGCAAGGTAGTGCAACATTTGCATAGACAGAGTTCTAGCTACAAGGTAGATGAGTCAAACTTGTCTATATAGAGAGAGCTAGCTACATGGCAGAGTAGTGCAACATTTCCATATATAGAGTTCTAGGTACATGGCAGATGTGCTCAACATGTCCATATACTGAGAGCTACCTATATGGCAGAGTAGTCCATCATGTCCATATACATTGTACTGGCTACATGGGAGATGAGTCCAACATGTCCATATACTGAGAGCCACCTACATAGCAGAAAAGTCCAATATGTCCATACACAGAGAGCTACCTACTTGACAGATCAGTCCAACATATCCACGTACAGAGAGCTAGATAAATAGCAGATGGCGCCAAAATGTCCACATATAGAGAGCTAGATACATGGCAGTGTAATGCAATATTTCCATATATAGATTTCAAGCTACAAGTCAGATGAGTCCAACTTGTCTATATACAGAAGTCTAACTAGTTGGCAGGGTACTGCAACATTTTCATATACAGAGTTCTAGCTACTTGGCAGATGTGTCCAACTTGTCCATATTCTGAAGCTAGCTTCATGGCAGACAAGTCTAATATGTTCATATAAACAGAGCTACCTACTTGCCAGATAAGTCAAACATATCCATGTACAGAGATGTAGATACATGGCAGACATGAGCAAAATATTCGTATACAGAGAGCTAGCTACATGGCAG
>NW_006409015.1:519281-521481 GCF_000296735.1 Chrysochloris asiatica | reverse complement strand
GTCATGCAACATTTCCATATACAGTGTTCCAGTTACAAGGCAGATGACTGCAATTTGTCTGTATACAGAGAGCTAAGTACATGGCTGGGTAATGCAACATTTCCATATACAGACTTCTAGCTACATGGCAAATGTGTCCAATGTGTCCATATACTGAGAACTAGCTACATGGCAGACAAGTCCAATATTTTCATATACAGAAAGCTACCTGCATGACAGATACGTCCAACAAATATATGTACAGAGAGCTAACTACATGGCAGACGAATCCATAATGTCCATATACAAAGAGCTAGCTGCATGCCAGGGAAGTGCAACATTTCCATAAACAGAGTTCTAGGTACAAGCCAGATGAGTCCAACTTGTCTATATACAGAGAGTTAGCTACATGGCAGAGTAGTGCAATATTTCCATATACAGAATGCTAGCTACATGGAAGCTATGTCCAACATGTCCATATACTGAGAGCTACCTACATGGCAGAGTAGTCCAACATGTCCAAATACAGGGTACTAGCTACATGGCAGAGCAGTCCAACATGTCCATATACAGTGTACTGGCTACATGGGAGATGAGTCCAACATGTCCATATACTGAGAGCTACCTACATGTCAGACAAGTCCAATATGTCCATACACAGAGAGCTACCTACTTGGCAGATCAGTCCAACATATCCACGTACAGAGAGCTAGATAAATAGCAGACGACGCCAAAATGTCCACATATAGAGAGCTAGATACATGGCAGTGTAATGCAACATTTCCATATATAGATTTCTAGCTACAAATCAGATGAGTCCAACTTGTCTATATACAGAAGTCTAACTAATTGGCAGGGTACTGCATCATTTTCATATACAGGGTTCTAGCTACATGGCAGATGTGTCCAACTTGTCCATATTCTGAAGCTAGCTTCATGGCATACAAGTCTAATATGTTCATATAAAGAGAGCTACCTGCTTGGCAGATAAGTCAAACATATCCATATACAGAGATGTAGCTACATGGCAGACGTGAGCAAAATATTCATATACAGAGAAGTACCTACATGGCAGACGTGTGCAAAATATTCATATACAGAGAACTAGCTACATGGCAGGGTAATGCAACATATCCATATACAGAGTTTGAGCTAAAAGGAAGATGAGTCCAACTTGTCTATATGCACAGAGCTAGCTACATGGCATAGTAGTGCAGCATTGCCATATACAGAGTTCTAGCTACATGGCAGATGTGTCCAACGTGTCCATATACTGAGAGCTAGCTACATGGCAGACAAGTCCAATATGTTCATATACATAGAGCTACCTACTTGACAGATCAGTGTAACATATCCAGGTAAAGAGAGCTAGCTACATGTCAGACGAGTCCAAAATGTCCATATACAGAGAGCTAGCAGGGTCATGCAACATTTCCATATACAGAGTTCCAGTTACAAGGCAGATGACTGCAACTTGTCTGTATACAGAGAGCTAAGTACATGGCTGGGTCGTGCAACATTTCCATATACAGAGTTCTAGCTACATGGCAAATGTGTCCAACGTGTCCATATACTGAGAACTAGCTACATGGCAGACAAGTCCAATATGTTCATATACAGAAAGCTACCTGCATGACAGATACGTCCAACAAGTATATGTACAGAGTGCTAACTACATGGCAGACAAGTCCATAATGTCCATATACAAAGAGCTAGCTGCATGCCAGGGTAGTGCAACATTTCCATACAGAGTTCTAGGTACAAGCCAGATGAGTCCAACTTGTCTATACATAAAGAGTTAGCTACATGGCAGAGTAGTTCAATATTTCCATATACAGAATGCTAGCTACATGGCAGATATGTCCAACATGTCCATATACTGAGAGCTACCTACATGGCAGAGTAGTCAAACATGTCCAAATACAGGGTACTAGCTACATGGCAGAGCAGTCCAACATGTCCTTATACAGGGTACTAGCTACATGGCAGATGAGTCCAACAAGTTCATATATTGAGAGCTAGCTACATGGCAGACAATTCCAATATGTTCAGATACAGAAAGCTACCTACTTCGCAGATCAGTGTAACATATTCTTGAACAGACAGCTCGCTACATGGCAGCAAGTCCAAAATATCCATATACAGAGAGCTACCTACATGGCTCTGGTAGCGTAGTGATTACGAATCGGGCTGCGAACCTTAAAGTCAGTGGTTCGAAACT
>NW_006409015.1:517788-519170 GCF_000296735.1 Chrysochloris asiatica | reverse complement strand
TACTCCCGTAAAGATTTACACCCTTGGAAACCCTGTACAGGGTCGCTATGGGTCAGAACCGACTCGATGGAACTTAACAACAACAACAACCTACATGGCAGGGTAGTGCAACATTTCTATATACCGAGTTCTATCTACAAGGCAGATTTGTCCAAATTTTCTATATACAGAGAGCTAGCTACATGGCAGAGTGGTGCACCATTTCCACATACAGAGTTCTAGCTACATGGCAGATGTGTCCATTGTGTCCATATACTGAGAGCTAGCTACATGGCAGAGTAGTCCAACATGTCCATATACAGGGTTCCAGCTACAAGGAAGTTGAGTCCAACTTGTGTATATACAGAGAGCTACCTACTTGTGTATATACATAGAGAGTACCTAGAACTCTGTATGGAAATGTTGCACTACCCTGCCCTGTAGCTAGCTCTCTTTATATGGACATTTTAGACTCATCTTCCATTTAGCTAGCTCTCAGTGTATGGACATGTTGGACAGATCTGCCATGTAGGAAGCTCTCTGTATATGAAAATACTGGAATTGTCTGCCACGTAGCTAGCTCTCTGTATATATACATATTTAAGCCATCAGCCATGGAGCCAGATATATCTGTATGAACATGTTGGACTCATCTGCCTTGTAGCTTGATCTCTATATATGCATTTGTTGGATTAATCTGCCATATAGTTAACTCTCAGGATATGGACATGTTGGACTCATCTGCCATGCAGTTTGTACTCTGTATATGGACATGTTGGACTACTCTGCCATGTAGCTAGCTCTCATTATATGGACATGTGGGACTCATCTGCCATGTAGCTAGAGTTCTGTATATGGAAATGTTGCACTACTCTGTCATGTAGCTAGCTCTCTTTATATGGACATTTTGGACTCGTCTGCCATGTAACAAGCTCTCTGTGCATGGATAGTTGGACTGATCTGCCATTTTGGTAGGTCTCTGTATATGAACATATAGGACTTCTCTGCCATGTAGGTAGCTCTCTGTATATGTACATGTTGGTCTCATCAATAATGTACACAGCTCTCTCAGTATGAACATGTTGGACTCATCTGTCATGTAGCTAGTCCTCTCTATATACGCATGTTGGACACATCTGCCATGTAACTAACTCTCAGTATATGGACATGTTTGATTCATCTGCACTGAAGCTAATACACTGAATATGGACAAGCTGGACTACTCTGCCATGTAGCTCGCTCTCAGTTCGTGGACACGTTGGTCTCATCTGCCATGTAACTAGAACTCTGTATATGGAAATGTTGCATTACTCTGCCATGATGCTAGCTCTCTGTATATGGACATGTTGGACTCATCTACCTTGTAGCTATCCCTCTATATATACACATGTTGGACTCATCAG
>NW_006409015.1:512309-517688 GCF_000296735.1 Chrysochloris asiatica | reverse complement strand
CATGGATATATTGGACTGCTCTGCTATGTAGTTAGTTCTCTTTATATGAACATATCAGACTTCTCTTCCATGTAGCTTGTTCTCAGTATATCGACATGTTGGACTCATCAGCTATGTAACTAAATCTCTGTGTATGAATATGTTGGACTAATCTACCTTGTAGCTAGCCCTATAAATATACACATGTTGAACTCATATGCCATGTAGCTGTCAGTATATGGACATGTTGGACTGATCTGCCATGTAGCTAGTATTCTGTGTTTGGACATGTGGACTACTCTGCCTTGTAGCAAACTCTCAGTATATGGACACGTTGAACCCATCTGCCATGTAGCTAGAACTCTGTATATGGAAATGTTGCACTACTCTGCCATGTAGCTAGCTCTTTGTACATGGATAGGTTACACTGATCTGTGTAATAGGTAGCTCCCTGTATATGAACATAATGGACTTGTCTGCCATGAAGGTAGCTCTCAATATATGGACACCATGGACACATCTGTGATATAGCTAGAACTCTGTATATGGAAATGTTGTACTACCCTTCCATGTAGCTAGCTCTCTGTATATGGACATTTTGGACTCGTCTGCTATGTAGCTAGCTCTCTGTGCACGGATATTTTGGATTGACCTGCCATGTAGCTAGCTCTCAGTATATGGACAATATGGACACGTCTGCCATATAGCTAGAACTCTGTAAATGAAATGGTGCACTACCCTGCCATGTAGTTAGATTTCTGCATATAGACAAGTTGGATTCATCTGCCTTGTAGGTACAACTCTGTATATGGAAATGTTGCACTACCCTGCCATATAGCTAGCTCTCTGTATATGGACATTTTGGATTCGTCTTCCATATAGCTATCTCTCTATACATAGATATGTTGGACTGATCTACCTAGTAGGTAGCTCTCTGTATATGAGCAAATTGGACTTGCCTGTCATGTAGGTGGTTCTCAGGATATGGACACCATGAACACATCTGCCATGTAGCTAGAACTCTGTATATTGAAATGTTGCACTACCCTGCCATGTGGCTAGCTCTATGTATATGGACATTTTGGAATCATCTGCCATGTAGCTAGCTCTCTGTACATGGATACATTGGACTGATCTTCCAAGAAGGTATCTCTCTATATATGAGCAAATTAGACTTGTTTGCCATGTAGGTAGCTCTCAATATATGGACACCATGGACACATCTGCCATGTAGCTAGAACTCTGTATGTGGAAATGTTGCACTACCCTTCCATGTAGCTAGCTTTCTGTGTATGGACATTTTGGACTCGTCTGCCATGTATCTAGCTCTATCTACATAGATATGTTACACTGATATGTGAAATATGTAGCTCTCTGTATATGAACATAATGGACTTGTCTGCCATGTAGGTAGCTCTCAATATATGGACACCATGGACACATCTGCCATGTAGCTAGAACTCTGTATATGGAAATGTTGCACTACCCTTCTATGTAGCTAGCTCTCTGTATATGGACATTTTGGACTCGTCTGCCATGTAGCTAGCTCTCTGTACATGGATACATTACACTGACCTGTGAAATAGGTAGCTCTCTGTATATGAACATATTGGACTTGTTTGCCATATAGCTAGCTTAGTAAATGAACACTTTGGACTCATCTGCCATGTAGCTTATATGGAAAAGATGCATTGGAAAAGATGCATTACTCTGCGATGTATCTAGCTCTCTGTATATGGACATTTTGGTCTCATCTGATATGTAGGTAACTCTCTGTGAATGGATATTTTGGATTGATCTGCCATGTAGCTAGCTCTGTGTATATGGACAAGTTGGACACATCTGCCAAGTAGCTAAAACTCTGTAAATTAAATGGTGCACTACTCTGCCATGTAGTTAAATTTCTGTATATAGACAAGTTGGATTCATCTGCCTTGTAGGTACAACTCTGTATATGGAAATGTTGCACTACCCTGCCATATAGCTAACTCTCTGTACATGGACATTTTGGACTCATCTGCCACGTAGCTAGCTCGCTGTACATGGATATGTTGAACTGATATGCCAAGTAGGTAGCTCTCTGTATATGAACATATTGGATTTTTCTTCCATGGAGCTAGCTCTCAGTATATGGAAACATTGGATACATCTGCCATGCACCTAGAACTCTGTATATGGGAATGTTGCACTACTCTGCCAGGTAGCTAGCTCTCTGTATATAGACAAGTAGTACTCATCTGCCTAGTAGCTAGAACTCTGTATATGGAAATGTTGCACTACCCTGCAATGTAGCTAGCATCTGTATATGGACATTGTGGACTCGTCTGCCAAATAGCTAGATCTCTGTACATGGATGTGTTGGACTGATCTGGGAAGTATATAGGTCTTTGTATTTGAACATATTGGACACATCTGCCATGTAGTTGTGCCTCAGTATATGGACACGTTGGACCCATCTTCCATATAGCTAGCACTCTGTATATGGAAATGTTGCACTATTCTGCCATGTACCTAACACTCTGTGTATAGACAAGTTGACTCATCTGCCTTTTAAATAGTACTCTATATATGAAAATGTTGCACTACCCTGCCATCTAGCGAACTCTCAGTATATGGACACTTTGGATACATCTTCCATGTAGTTAGAACTCTGTATTTGAAAATGTTGCACTACTCTGCCCTATAGCTAACTCTCTGTATATGCACATTTTGGACTCGTATTTCATATAGCTAGCTCTCTGTACGTGATTATGTTAGACTGATCTGCCAAGTAGGTAGCTCTCTGTATATGAACATATGGGAATTGTCTGCCATGTTGTGAGGTCTCAGTATATGGACACTTTGGACACATCTGCCATCTAGCTAGAATTCTGTATATTTTAATGTTACAGTACTCTGCGTTATAGCTAGCTCTCTGTAAATAGACAAGTTGGACTCATCTGATTTGTAGCTAGAACTTTGTAAATGGAAATGTTGCACTACCCTGCCTTGTAGCCAGCTTATCTTTATATGGACATTTTGGACATGTCTGCCATGTAGCTATCTCTCTATACATGGATATGTTGGACTGATCTGCCAAGTAGGTAGTTCTCTGTATATGAACATATTGTCCTTATCTGCCATGTAGGTACCTCTCAATTTGTGGACACCTTGGACACATCTACCATTTAACTAGAACTCTGTATATGGAAATGTTGCACTACCCTGCCATGTAGCTATCTCTCTGTATGTGGTCCTTTTGGACCGGTCTGCCATGTAGCTAGCTCGCTGTATATGGATATGTTACACTGATCTGCGAAGTAATTAACTCTATTTATATGAACATATTGGACTTGTCTGCCATGTAGCTAAGTTTCAGTATATGAGCAGTTTGGACTAATCTGCCTTGTAGCTTGAACTCCATATATGGAAATGATTCACTACTCTGCCATGTAGCTAGTTCTCAGTGTATGGACACATTGGACACATCTGCCATGTAGCTAGAACTCTGTATATGGAAATATTTCACTACCTTCCATGTAGGTAGCTCTCTGTATATGGTCACTTTGGACTGGTCTACCATGTAGCTAGCTCTCTGTACATCGATATGTTAGACTGATCTTCCAAATAGGTAGCTCTTTGTATATGGACATGTTGGACTGCTCTGCCAAGTAGCTAACTCTCAGTGTATGGACACATTGGACACATCTGCTATGTACCTAAAACTCTGTATATGGAAATGTTGCACCAAACCATGTAGCTAGCTCTCTATATGGACATTTTGGACTCGTCCGCCATGTGGCTTGCTGTCTGTACATCGATATGTTAGACGGATCTGTCAAGTAGGTAGCTCTCTGTATATGAACATATTGGACTTGTGTGCCATGTAGCTAGCTCTCAGTATATGGACACGTTGGGCACATCTGCCATGTAGCTAGAATTCTGCATATGGAAATGTTGCACTACTCTGCCATGCAGTTAGCTCTCTGTATATAGATGAGTTCTACTCTTCTTCCTTATAGCTAGAACTATGTATATGGAAATGTTGTACTACCCTGCCATGTAGCTAGCTCTCTGCATATGGACATTTTGGACTCGTCTTCCATGTAGCTAGCTCCATATACATGGATATGTTGGACTAATCTGTGAATTAGGTAGCTCTCTGTATATGAACATATTGGACTTGTGTGTCATGTAGGTAGCTTTCAGTATATGGATAGCTTTGACACATTTGCCATGTAGCTAGAACTATGTATATGTAAATGTTTCACTACCCTTCCATGTAGCTAGCTCTCTGTATATGGACATTTTGGATGTGTTGACCATGTATCTAGCTCTCTGTACATGAATATGTTGGATTGATATGACAATTAGGCAGCTCTCTTAATATGAACATATTGGACTTGTCTGCCATGTAGGTGGCTCTCAGTATAAGGATACATTGGATACACCTGTCATGTAGCTAGTATCCTGAATATGGACATCTTGGACTACTCAGCCATGTAGCCTGCTCTCAGTAAATGGACATGATGGACACATCTGCCATGTATCTAGTACTCTGTATATAGAAATGTTGCAAAATTCTGCCATGTAGCTAACTCTCTGTATATAGACAAATTGGACTCATCTGCCTTGTAGATAGAACTCTGTATATGGAAATAATGCACTAACCTGCCATTTCGCTTGCTCTTTGTATATGGACATTTTGGACTTGTCTACCATGTAGCTAGCACTCTGTACATGAATATCTTGGACTGCTCTGCCAAGTGTGTAACACTCTGTATATAAATATATTGGACTTGTCTGACATGTAGTTAACTCTCAGTATTTGGACACGGTGAACAAATCTGCCATGTAGCTATACCTCTGTATATGGAAATATTGCAATACTCTGCCATGTAGCTAGCTCTCTGTATATAGACAATTTGGACTCATCTGCATTGTAGATATAACTGTGTATATGGAAATGTTGCACTACCCAGCTATGTAGCTATCTCTCTGAATATGGACATTTTAAACTCGTCTGCCATGTAGCTGGCTCTCTGAACATGGTTATGTCGAATTGATCTGCCAAGTAGGTACCACTCTTTATGTGACCATATGGGACTTGTCTGCCATGTAGCTAGCTCACAGTATAGGGACATGTTGGACTCATCTGCCATGTAGCTAGTACCCTGTATATGGACATGTTGGACTACTCTGCCATGTAGCTAACTCTCTGTATATATACAAGTTGGACTCTTCTACCTTGTAGCTAGTACTCTGTATATGGAAAAATAACACTGCCCTTCCATGTAGCTAGCTCTCTATATGGACATTTTGGACTCATATGGCATGTAGCTAGCTCTCTGTAAATGGATATGTTAGACTGATCTGCCAAGTATGTAGCACTCTGTATGTGAACATATTTGACTTGTCTGC
>NW_006409015.1:508491-512209 GCF_000296735.1 Chrysochloris asiatica | reverse complement strand
CATCTGCCATGTAGCTAGAACTCTGTATATGGAAGTGTTGCACTACCCTGCCATGTAGCTAGCTCTCTGTATATAGACAACTTGGACTCATCTGCCGTGTCGATAGATAGATCTCTGTATATGGAAGTGTTGCACTACTCTGCCATGTAGCTAGCTCTCTGTATATAGACAAGTTGGACACATCTACCTTGTAGCTACAACTCTGTATATGGAAATGTTGCACTACCCTGACATGTAGCTATCTCTCTATATATGTACATTTTGGAATCGTCTGCCATGTAGCTAGCTTTCTGTACATGGATATGTTGGACTGCTCTGCGATGTATGTAGCTCTCTGTATATGAACATATTGGACCTGTCTGCCATGTAGGTGGTTCTCTGTATATGGACACGTTGGACACAACTGCCCTGTAGCTAGTATCCTGAATACGGACATGTTTGACTACTCAGCCATGTCGCTAGCTCTCAGTTAATGAACACGATGGACACATCTGATATGTAGCTAGAACTCTGTATGTGGAAATGTTGCAATGCTCTGTCATGTAGCTAACTCTCAGTATATAGACAAGTTGAACTCACCTGCCTTGTAGCTAGAACTCTGTATATGGAAATAATGCACGACCCTGACATGTCACTTGCTCTCTGTATATGGACATTTCGAACTCGTCTGCCATGTAGCTATCTCTCTGTACATGGATATGTTGGACTGACTTGCTAAGTATGTAGATCTCTGTATATGAACATATTGGACTGTCTGCCCTGTAGCTAGCTCTCAGTATACAGACACGTTGGACACATCTGCCATGTGGCTACAACTCTATATATGGAAATGTTGCACTACTCTGCCATGTACCTAGCTCTCTATAGATAGACAAGTTGGATTCATCTACCTTGTAGCCAGAACTCTGTAAATGGAAATGCTGCACTACTCTGCCATGTAGCTAGCTCTCTGTATATGCACATGTTGTACTCGTCTGCCATTTAGCTAGCTCTCTGTTCATGGGTATGTTGGACTGATCTGCCAAGAATGTAGCTCTCTGTATATGAACATATTGGACTTGTCTGCCATGTAGTTAACTCTCAGTATATGGACATGTTGGATTCATTTGCCATGTAGCTAGGACCCTGTATATGGACTTGTTGGAATACTCAAACTTCTTGTAGCTCGCTCTCAGTATATGGACATCTTGGATACATCTGCCATGTAGCTAGAACTCTGTATATGGAAATGTAGCACTACCCTGTCATGTAGCTAGCTCTCTGTAGATTGACAAGTTGGACTCATCTGCCTTGTAGCTAACTCTCTTTATATGGACATTTTGGACTTGTCTGTCATGTAGCTAGCTCTCTGTCCATGGATATGTTGGACTGATCTGCCAAGTAGTTAGCTCTTTATTTATGAACATATTGGACTTGTCTTCCATGTAGGTGGCTCTCAGTATATGGACATGTTGAACACATTTGACATGTAGCTAGTACCCTGAATATGGACATGTTGGATTACACTGCCATGTAGCTACCTCTCAGTATATGGACACGTTAGACACAACTGCCATGTAGCTGGAATTCTGTATATGTTAATGTTGTACTACTCTGCCATGTAGCTAGCTCTCTGTATATGGACATTTTGTAATCTTCTAACATGTAGCTAGCTCTCTGTACATGGATATGTTGGAGTGATATGCCAAGTAGGTAGCTTTGTGTATATGAACATATTGGACTTGTCTGCCATGTAAGTCGCTCTCAATATACGGACATGCTGGACTCATTTGCCATGTAGACAGTACACTGAATATGGACATATTGGACTACTCTCACATGTAGATCTCTCTCAGTATATGGATACTTTTGATACAATTACCATGTACCTAGAAATCTGTATATTTGAATGTTGCACTACTCTGCCATGTAGGTAGCTCCCTTAATATGGAGATTTTGTGCTCATCTGCCATGTAGCTAGGTGTCTGTACATGGATATGGTGGACTGATCTGACAAGTAGGTAGCTATCTGTTTATGAACATACTGGACTTTTCTGCCTTATAGCTAGCTTTCTGAATATGGATATGTTGGATTCATCTGCCATGTAGCTAGTACACTGTATATGGACATGTTGGACTACTCTGCCATGTAAGTACCTCTCAGTATATGGACACGTTGGTCACATCTGCCATGTACCTAGAACTCTGAATATGGAAATGTTGCACCACACTGCCATGTAGTTAAAGCTCTCTATACAGACAAGTTTGACTCATCTGTCTTGTAGCTACAACACTGTATATTGATTGTTGCACTTCCCTGCCATGTAGCTAGCTCTCTATATATAGACAAGTTAGAATCATCTGCCTTGTAGCTAGAAGTCTGTATATGTAAATGTTTCACTAACCTGCCATGTAGCTCTCTGTATATTAACACATTGGAATTGTCTGTCATGTAGCTAGCTCTCAGTATATGGAAACATTGTACTCATCTGACATGTAGCTACTACCCTGAATATGGACATGTTGGACTACCCTGACATGAAGCTAGCTCTCAACATAAGGAAAC
The DNA here is from genome assembly GCF_000296735.1 of Chrysochloris asiatica. Classification (NCBI taxonomy): domain Eukaryota; kingdom Metazoa; phylum Chordata; class Mammalia; order Afrosoricida; family Chrysochloridae; genus Chrysochloris; species Chrysochloris asiatica. The sequence continues at coordinate 509,664 of NW_006409015.1, read as the reverse complement.
GTTGGACACATCTGCCATTTAGTTAGAACTCTGTATATGGAAATGTTGCACTACTCTGCCATGTAGCTAACTCTCTGTATATAGACAAGTTGGACTCATCTGCCTTGTAGCTAGAACTCTGTATATGGAAATGTTTCACTACCCTGCCATGTAGCTACCTCTATTTATTTGGGCATTTTTGACTCATCTGCAATGTACCTATCTTTCTGTATATGGTTATGTTGGACTGATCAGCCAAGTAGGTAGCTCTCTGTATATGAATATATTGGACTTGTCTGCCTTGTAGCTAGCTCTCATTATATGGAAACCTTGGAGACATCTGCCATGTAGCTAGAACTCTGAATATGGAAATTTTGCACAACCCTGCCATGTAGCTAGCTCTCTGTATATGGATATGTTGCACTAATCTGCCAAGTAGGTAGCTCTCTGTATATTAATATACTGGACTTGTGTGTCATGTAGCTAGCTCTCAGTATAAGAACATTTTGGAATTACCTGCCATTTAGCTTGAACTCTGTATATGGAAATGATGCACTACTCTACCATGTAGCTAGCTTTCTGTATACGGACATTATGGACTCGTCTGACATACATCTATTTCTCTGTGCATGGACATTTGGGACTGATCTGCCATGTAGCTAGCCCTCAGTATATGGACACGTTGGACACATCAATTATGTAGCTAGAACTCTGTATATGGATATGTTGCACTACTATGCCATGTAGTTACATCTTTGTATATAGACAAGTTGGACTCATCTGCCTTGTTGCTAAAATCTGTGTATGGAAATGTTACACTACCCTTCCATTTAGCTAGCTCTCTCTGTATATGGACATTTTGGACTTGTCTGCCAAGTAGCTAGCTCTCTGTACGTAGATATGTTGGATTGATCTGCTAAGTTGGTAGCTTTCTGTATATGAACATATTGGACTTGTCTGCCATGTAGCTAACTCTCAGTATATGGAAATGTTGGACATATCTGCCATGTAGCTAGAAATCTGTATATGGAAATGTGGAACTACTCTGGCGTGTGGCTAGCTCTCTGTATATAGACAAATTGCACTCATCTGACTTGAAGTTAGAACTCTGTATATGGAAATGTTGCACTACTCTGCAATGTAGGTAACTCTCTGTACATGGATATGTTGGACTGATCTGCCAAGTAGGTAGCT
>NW_006409015.1:496083-508184 GCF_000296735.1 Chrysochloris asiatica | reverse complement strand
AGCTAGCTCTCAGTATATGAACACTTTGCACTCATCTGCTATGTAGCTAGAACTCTGTATATGGCAATGTTGCACTACTCTGCCATGTAGCTAGCTCTCTGTATAAAGACAAGTTGGACTCATATGCTTGTAGCTAGAACACTGAATATGGAAATGTTGCATTACAAAGCCATGTGGCTACCTCTCTGTATATGGACATTTTGGATTCATCTACCATGTAGCTATCTCTCTCTACTTGAATATGTTGCACTGATCTCCCTAGTAGGTAGCACTCTGTATATGAACATATTGGACTTGTCCGCCATGTAGCTTGAACTCTGAATATGGAAATGATGCACTACTCTGCCATGTAGCTAGCTCTCAATATATGAACATTTTGCACTCGTCTTACTGTCGCTAGCTCTCTGTGCATGGATATTTTGGACTGATCTACCATGTAGGTAATTTTCATTATATGGACACGTTGGACACATCTGCCATGTAGCTAGAACTCTGTATATTGAAATGGTGCACTACCCTGCCATGTAGTTAGATTTCTGCATATAGACAAGTTGGATTCATCTGCCTTGTATGTACAACTCTGTATATGGAAATGTTGCACTGCCCTGCATATAGATTGCTCTCGGTATATGGACATTTTGGACACGTATGCCATGTAAATATCTCTCCTTGCATGGATATTATGCATAGATCTGTCATGTAGGTATCTCTCACTATATGGACATTTTGGACACATTTGCCATGTAGCTAGTACTCTTTATATGGACATGATGGACTACTCAGCCATTTAGCTAGTTATTAGTATATGAACACTTTGGACTCATCTGCCATATAGCTTGTACTCTGTATATGGAAATTATGCACTACTCTGTCATGTAGCTAGCTCTCTGTATATGGACATTTTGGACTTGTTTGACATGTCACTAGCTCTCTGTGAATGGATATTTTGGACTGACCTGCCATGTGGATAGCTCTCTATATATGAACATATTGGACTTGTCTACCATATAGCTAGCTCTCATTATATTAACATGTTGGACTTATTTGCCATGTAGCTAGTACCCTGTATATGGACATGTTGCACTACTCTGCCATGTAGCTAGCTCTCAATATATGAACACCATGGACTCGTCTGTGATATAGCTTGAACTCTGTATATAGAAATGATGCTCTACTCTGCCATGTAGCTATGTCTCTATATATGGATATGTTTGACTTATCTGCCATGTAGATAGCTCTCAGGATATGGACACGTTGGACACATCTGCTATGTAGCTAGAACTCTTTATATCGAAATGTTGCACTACTCTGCTATGAAGCTAGCTCTCTTTATATAGACAAGTTAGACTCATCTTACTTGCAGTTAGAACTATGTACATCAAAATGTTGCACTATCCTGCAATATAGCTAGCTTTTTATATATAGAAATTTTGGATTTGTCTGCCATGTAACTAGCTCTCTGTACATGAATATATTGTACTGATCTTGCAAGTATTTAGCTGTTTATGAATTTATTGGACTAGTCTGCCATGTAGCTAGCTCTAATTATATGGAAAAGTTAGACACATTTGCCATGTAGCTAGTACTCTTTATATGGACATGTTGGACTACTCTGCCTTGTAGCAAGCTCTCAATATATGAACACTTTGGATTAATATGCCAGGTAGCTTGAACTTTGTATATGGAAATGATGCACTACCCTGCATATAGCTAGCACTCTGTACATGGACATTTTGAAAATGTCTGCCATGCAGCTTGCTCTCTGTGCATGGATATTTTGGACTGATCTGCCATGTATGTAGCTCTCAATATATGGACAGATTGGTCTCATCTGCCATGTAGCTATTACTCTGTATATGGAAATGTTGCACTACCCTGCCAGGTAGCTTGCTCTCTGTACATAGACAAGCTGGACTCATCTGCCTTGTTGCTAGAACATTGTATATGGAAATGTTGCACTAATCCTGCTATTTAGCTAGCTCTCTGTATATGGACATTTTGGATTCGTCTACCATGTAGCTAGCTCTCTGTACATGGATATATTTGTCTGATCTGCCAAGAAGCTAGCACTCTGTACATGAACATATCGGACTTGTCTCCCATGTAGATAGCTCTCAATATATGGACATGTTGGACTCATTAACCAGGTCGCTAGTACTCTTTATATGGACATATTGGACTACTCTGCCATGTGGCTAGCTCTCAGTATATGAACACTTAGGACTCATCTGCCATGTAGCATGAACTCTGTATATGGAAATGATGCACTACTCTGCCAAGTAGCTAGTACCCTGTATATGGACATGTTGAACTATTCTGCCATGTAGCTCGCTCTCACTATATGGGCACGTTGGCCATATCTGTCATGTAGCTAGAACCCTGTATATGGAAATGTTACACTACCATGCCATGTATCTAGCTATCTGTATATGAACATATTGGACTTGTCTGCCATGTAGCTAGCTCTCAGTATATGGACATGTTGGAATCATTTACCATGTAGCTAGCACCTTGTATATGGACATGTTGAACTACTCTGCCATGTAGCTAGCTCTCAGTATACAGACACGTTTGAAACATCTGCCATGTAGCTAGAGCGCTGTATATGGAAATGTTTCACTTCTCTCTAATGTAGCTAGTACTCTGTATATAGACAAGTTGGACTCATTTGCCGTGTAGGTAGAAATCAGTATATGGAAATTATACATTCCTCAGCCATGTAGCTAGCTCTACGTATATGGACATTTTATACTTGTCTTACATGTAGCTAGCTCTCTGTACATGGATATGTTGGACTGATCTGCCATGTAGCTAGCTCTCTGAATATTATTATGTTGGACTTTTCTGCCATGTAACTAGCTCTCAGTATATGGACACGTTAGGCACATCTGTTATGTAGCTAATTCCCTTTATATGGGCATGTTGGACTTATCTGCCATGTAGCTAGCTCTCAGTTTATGTACATATTGGATTCATCTGCCATGTAACAAGTAAGTTGTATATGGACAAGTTTGTCTACTCTGCCATGTAGCTAGCTCTCAGTATATTGTCATGTTGGACTCATCAGCCATGTAGCTAGTACCCTGTATATGGATATGTTGAACTACTCTACCATTTAGCTAGCTTTCTGTATATGGATATTTTGGACTCATCTGCCATGTAGCTAGCTCTCTGTACATGGATATTTTGCACTGATCTGCCAAGTAGGTAGCTCTCTGTATATGAACATGTTGTACTCATTAGCCAGGTAGCTACTACTCTTTATTTACATGTTGGACTACTCTGCCATGTAGATTGCTTTCAATATATGAGCAGTTTGTACTCATCTGCCATATAGCTTGAATTCTGTATATGGATATGTTGCACTAACCTGCCATGTAGCTAGCTCTCTGTATATAGACAACGTGGACTCATCTGCCTTGTAGCTACAACTTGGTATATGGATATTTTTCACTACCCTGCCATGTAGCTAGCTCTCTGTATATGAACATATTGAACTTGTCTGCCATGTATCTAGCTCTCAGTATATGGACATGTTGGACTCATCTGCCATGTATATGGAAATGTGAAAATGTGAATACCCTGAATATGGACATGTGACACTACTCTACAATGTAGCTAGCTCTCAATATATGAACACCTTGGGCTCATCTGCCATGTAGCTTGAACTCTGTCTATGGAAATCATGCACTACAATGCCATGTAGCTAGGGCATTCTATATAGACAACTTGGACTCATATGTCTTGTAGTTCAACATTTCCTGTATATGGAAAAGTTGAACTACTCTGACATGTAGCTAGCTCTCATTATATGGACACGTTGGACACATCTGACATGTAGCTAGTACTCTGTATATGGAAATGATGCACTAGCCTACCATGTAGCTAGCTTTATGTATATGAATATTTTGGACTCCTCTGACATGTAGCTAGATATCAGTATATGGACACATTGGACACATCTGCTAGGTAGCTAGTACCTGTTATATGGACATGTTGTACTGATCTGCCATGTAGGTAGCTCTCATTTTATGGACATGGTGGACTCATCTGCCAAGTACCTAGTAAACTGTATATGGATATGTTGGCCTACCCTGCCATGTAGCTAGCTCTCACTATATGGACATGTTGGACTCATCTGCCATGTAGCTAGTACCCTGTATATGGACATGTTGAACTACTCTGCCAGGCAGCTAGCTCTCAGTATATGGACATGTGGGACACATCTGCAATGTAGCTAGAACCCTGTATATGGGAATGTTGCACCACCATGCCATGTAGATAGCTCTCTGTATATGAACATATTGGACGTGTCTGCCATGTAATTTACTCTCAGTATATGGAGATGTTGGGGTCATCTGCCATGTAGCTACTGCTCTGTATATGGAAATGTTGCACTACTCTGCCATATAGCTAGCTCTCTATATATAGACAAGTTGGACTCATCTGACTTGTAGCTAGCAGTCTGTATATGGAAATGTTTCACTAACCTGCCATGTATATAGCAGTCTGTATATAGACATGTTGGACTTATCTGCCTTGTAGCTAGCCCGCTAAATGTACACATGGTGTACTCATCAACCATGTAGCTAACTCTCAGTATTGAACATGTTGGTCTCATCTGGCATGTATCTAGTACTCTGTATATGGAAATGTTGCACTACTCTGCCATGTAGTTAGCTCTCTGTGCATGGATATTTCGGACTGATATGCCACGGAGGTAGCTCTCATCATATGGACATGATGGACACATCAGCCATGTAGCTAGTACTGTTTATATGGACATGATGGTCTACTCAGCCATGTAGCTATCTCTCAGTATATGAACAATTTGGACTCATCTGTCAAGTAGCATGAATTCTGTATATGAAAATGATGCATTACTCTCCATGTAGCTATCTTTCTGTATATGGACATTTTGGACTTGTCTTACATGTACCTAGCTCTCTGTGCATGGATATTTTGGACTGACCTGCCAAGTAGGTAGCTCTCTGTATATGAACATATTGGACTTGTCTGCCATGTAGATTGAACTCTGTATATGAAAATGATGCACTACTCTGCCATGTACCTAGCTCTCTGTATATGGACATTTTGGACTCGGCTGCTATGAAGCTAGCTCTCTCTGCTTGGATATGTTACACTATTCTGCCAAGTAGGTAGATCTCTGTATCTGATCATATTGGACTTGTCTGCCATGTAGTTTGAACTCTGTATGTGGAAATGACACACTATTCTGCTATGTATCTAGCTCTCTTTATATAGACAAGTTGGACTCATCTGCCTTGTAGCTAGTACCCTGTATATGAACATGTTGGATTACTCTGCCATGTAGCTGTCTCACAGTATATGAATACATTGGACACATCTGCCATGTACCTAGAACTCTGCATTTGGAAATGTTTCACTAGTCTCCCATGTAGCCAGCTCTCTCTATTTGGACATTTTGGAGTCGTCTGACCTGTAGATAGCTCTCTATACATGGATTTGTTGGACTGATCTGCCATGTAGCTAGGTCTCTGTATAGGAAAATATTGGACTTGTCTGCCATGTTGTTAGTTCTCAGTATATGGACACGTTGTACACATCTGCTACGTAGCTAGTACCCTGTTTAAGGACATGTTGGACTAATCTGCCATGTAGCTATTAACCTGTATATGGACATCTGAGACTACTCTTCCATGTAGATAGCTCTCAGTATATGGACAGTTGGACTTATCTGCCATGTAGCTAGTACCTTGTATATGGACATGTTGATCTACTGTGCCATGTAGCTAGCTCTCAGTATATGGAAAAGTTCAACACATCTGCCATGTATCTAGAACACTTTGTATGGAAATGTTACACTACCATGCCATATAGCTAGCTCTCTATATATGAACATATTGGACTTGTCTGTCATGTAGCTAGCACTCAGTATATGGACATGTTAGACTCATCTGCCATGAAGCTAGAACTGTGTATATGGAAATATTGCACTACTCTGCCATGTAGCTAGTTCTCTGTATATAGACAAGTTGGACACACCTACCTTGTAGCTAGAACTCTGTATATGGAAATGATGCACTACCCTGATAGGTAACTAGTTCACTGTATATGGACATTTTGGACTTGTGTTCCATGTAGCTAGCTCTCTGAACATGGATATGTTGGACTCATAGCCAGGTAGCTAGTTTCCTCTATATGGAAATGTTGCACTACTCTGCCATATAGCTAGCTCTCTGTATATAGACAAGTTGGACTCATCTGCCTTGTAGCTAGATCTCTGTATATGGAAATGTTGCACTACCCTGCATATAGCTAGCTCTCTGTATATGGACATTTTGCACACATCTGACATGTTGGTAGGTCTCTGTGCATGGATATTTTGGACTGATCTACCATGTAGGTAGCTCTCAGTATATGGACACGTTTGTCACATCTGCCATGTAGCTAGAACTCTGTATATCAAAACGTTGCACTAACCTGCCATTTAGCTAGCTCTCAGTATATGAACATATTGAACTTGTCTTTCATTTAGATAACTCTCAGTATATGGACATGTTGGACTATTCTTCCATGTAGATAGCTTTCTGTATATGAACATGTTGGACTCATCTGCCATGTAGCTAGTACCCTATATACGGACATGTTGAACTATTCTTCCATGTAGGTAGCTCTCAGAATATGGCCATATTGGATACATCTGCCATGTAGCTAGAACTCTGTATGTCGAAATGTTGAACTACCCTGCCATGTAGCTACCTCCTTGTATATGAACATATTGAACTTGTCTTCCAATTAGATAGCTCTCACTATGTGGACATGTTGGTCTCATCTGCCATGTAGCTAGAACTCTGTATATGGAAATGATATACTACTCTGCCATGTAGCTAGATATCTGTATATAGACAAGTTGAACACATCTGCCTTGTTGCTAGAACTCTGTAATGTTACACTACGCTGCAATGTAGCCAGCTCTCTGTTTATGGACATTTTGGACTCGTCTGTCATGTAGTTAGCTCTCTGTACATGTATATGTTGGACTGATCTGCAAGTAGTTAGTTTGCTGTATATGAACATATTGGACTTGTATCGGCGTCTGAGACCGGCTCAGACCACTGCGTGTGTTACTCGAAGGAGAGGTGAGGATTAATTAATCAGATAAGGATCAACAGGCTAATGGCCAGTGATAAAGTTTATTGTAGAAATGTGGTTTATATAGGACTTTTAGCATTAGGTCATAATTATTCTGCCTAGTTACAAGTTTTCCATAGTAACAAGGAATAAGGTTACCAACCAGGATATGATTACAAAGTATAAGCCTTGTTATAGCAACACAGAATCACGTGATTTTGGCACAATTTAAGTTCCCTTTTCCCAGGATTGTCCTAGTTAGAAATAACAATAAGTCCTGATCACTGACATCACCTTAGCCAGGTGACACTTGTCTTCAGGCCAATTATAAGATCATGAGGGCCATCTCAACCTTCACCATTAGATGGCACCAGTGCTGGCTCCTGACATCTCACCCTTCTTTATTTATTTAAGGGATGTTTCCAGTCTTAGGTGGTTAGCGCAAGTCCCCAGTCTTACCCGTCATGGAAACTCATTGCAGCGTAAGGCAATGGCTCTGTCTTAGGTTGACTGGAGTCCACCAATCCTTACCCATCATTGGCTACACTTCCTGCATGTGTTGGGGGAGTGTCTTTAGTTGGAGCCTGTGAAGATGGCTCCACAACATCTTATATTGGTTGACCGCCATCCAAAGAAGGCAGGGAAGGAGGAGACAAACAAAGATGACAAGTATGGCAATAACTAGAATAGGACTCCACAATTGAGAGCTAGCTCAACAGGTTTGCTGTCAAAGTGTGGGGCATAATGCATAGCAATTATTTGTGCATGTAACTCATGCCATTTTTGGCTGACATTTTCAGCGATCCATACCCCGTGCAGGTGAGCCTACACCATGGGCCAAGGAAAGGCCGAGGCATTATACACAAGCTTAGATACACAAATGGAGCGATAATCAGCATGGCATGCAAGGTGTTTCCAAATCATGACCTGCTCCAAAGTATCCCCAATTAAGTTAACAGTGTCATACAGTCCATTCAGGCAATGCTCAATGGCAAGATCAATTTTTTCTTGCCAGTCCCAGTTGTAAGTAACATTGTCCATCAGCTCGTTGATAGTAGCTGCAGTCTGAATCTCTTGAATAAGTGCAACGGTGGTGTTGAGAGAAACAAGCAAGGTGACAAAAGACATTACACCCATTACTGTAAGTCCAAGTCCTCGCTTTGATCTGGAAAGTGACGTGGTAAATTCATTGATGAGTTGCAGGCCGGCGTCATCACACCACTCTTGGGAGATGTTTACTGGAAGCAACACCTAGGTTGGTCTTTTTAGGATTGTAAAAGTCATGTTAAGCTTTAGGGCAGCAATCCATGAAGTGAGGTTGCACCTAGTGCAATTTAGATGAAACTTCTCAAACAGCTTTTACACTACTCTGTACCATCAATCCACCAATCATTCTTTTCAAAGTAGTGGTCCAAATTCTACATATCAATCATTTCCATATAGAACATCAGAAACATCAAAATCTTTCTTGTCCCCTTTTACATAGTTAGACAATATCTGATTTCTGTAACCAAGCCTCATTGCTCTAAAGATGCCACGTTAACTTTAAAACATAATTTAAAATCTTAACTCCTATTTCTACCTTCACCTTTTATTTTCTATAGATTCATTAATCACAACATGTACCTAGACATTATTTCCTATGGTAACTGAGAACACAATTGTTTAACATGATTGATTAAACAAGAAAAACAAGAAGCATAATAAAGTTTTGTAGTTAAGAAGAAACAGAACAACTTCTTTAACAACTTGTTTATATAAAACATCTAGTTAAATTTCTGCTTATAATCTAATACTATTCCTTTAGCCCTCAATTGCATTTTTTTTCTAATTTTCTAAAGGTCTTAATTCCCCTGACTGAAACTACACAGAATGTTGAATGTAATCTTAAACTTGAACTGGAAAAAACTTTAGCTGGTTTTTCCTAGTGGTGAAACTTATTGTTAGTGTGAGAAGCATTCTTTAGCCCTACGCATAATTGAATATGGTGTGAAAGTGCAAGTTTTAAATCTATAATATATTTCTTACTAAGATTCTACTGAAAACTTTTATTATAAAATCAAGAAAATTAAAAATAAGCTGATTAAAACAAAGATTAATAGAAAGAGATAGAGACAGTAGAGTTCCCACATGAGATCCCTCTTGGGGTCTTGTTTTACAAAAGGGGGGGGACCCATTGTGGCCCTGTTTGTTTAGGGTCCTTCATGTTCAGGGTCCCTCGCATGGCATCTGCCATCTCCTCCCTTTCTATTTTTTTTTTTTTAATGAAGCGTACGGACTTTTTGTTCAATAGCTGTAAAATTAATATAAGTATGATTGCAAAAATAGATGCATTAATGATTAGTGTTCAAAAGGAAATAGTTGAGACTGTGTTCTTACTAGAATTGACTGAAGATACAGCCACCTGTTCTAAGGAGGTGGATTGTAAGTGTGGCTGAGTAATGGATCTAATTTGTGAATGTAAAGCTTGCATATTTAATGAAATGTCTGAGTTGTTCCAAATGCCTTTCAGATGAGCCTGACTTTGAGACCAGGTAATGTCTGTGCCATTGTAGGACAGAGATGTTACACATATCCACTTGTAATTATGATGATATGCAGTAATCATTTTAGTTTTAATATTTTCTCTGTGTGTCCCCAAGTAGAGAACAGCTGAAACAGAACAATTATGGATTAAACTAGTAGAGTTAGAAGGAGAGTAGATTACACCTCTTTTAACAAAGCTAAAAGAAAATTATTTAAGGAATTTACTATAAAGACTTCCAATTGACTTCCCAGCAGTTGAGAATTGTTTACAAAATTAGGAACATAAGCTTAATGAGGGAAGTTGTTAGCTGTTACTCTTGATACCTGACAAGCAAGAATTACACGCATAGCAACAAAAAAAAGTTTCTGGAGTTGTCTCAGCTCTCTAAGAGTTAACAGTTTTCACAGCACGCTCCATTAAGCACTACAATTGTTTCTAGGTTAAAACAGCTTGCTTGATTTTGCAGAGACAGATGTTGGAGGGGAAAAATCAAAAGTCTAGCTTTTGGAGTCTGGAGGTGGTGCTGGAGGAGATATGCCTTCAGATGGCTTCTCAGTGAATGCTTCCATGCTATGGGGAGTGGGAAGTGGTTGTCTTTTTGCTATAGGGTCAAATTAGTTGGTTTGGAATTCATATGGAGGTGGTTTGTGTCCTGTAAAAAAAGACTAGATCTTCACACTTTGGTTAGTAACAGATGTAGACTATAAGAATTAGAAAGCAGATAAAGGGTAGTTTGTTACCGGAAATTAAAGGAAAAAATAACAGCAATCAACTTCTGTCTTCTGTGCCAAAGTTTCTGCGGCCTGTTGCATATAAGAAATTTCCTTTTTTTTTTTTTTTATAAGATTGTTAGCAAAAACCGCATGAATAGGCACAGGGGGCAAACTTTTGAAAGTTCGGTGGTCTGTTTCCCTATATTGGGAATACTTTTCCATGCCTTACGCCCACACTGGTTAATTTGGGCGTAGGCAGGCATAGGATACATAATTTGTTTTTGCAAAGTTTGAAAATTCCCTTCTCTCACAAGCATGTCAAACGTGGCCCCCCTTTGGCCTTGCTGTTGATTGATATCAGCAATTCTGTGAGCTTTTTCCTTAACTGTCTCTTTACTAACTGGATAAACAGAAGGCATGGTGGAGGACAGAGGGTCTGGCCACAAAACAACATCTCCGTCAGAGTCACTTTCTTTTTTAACACTCAGAGTATATACAGATTGCAAATTAGTGGAGCAGTCGGTTTCAGAGCACTTCCTCCTAGATGATTACAAATAAAATCAAAATTATCCCTGACAGGCCGCCACAAACTAAACACATCTGCAGGCACCCGGGAGGGGCCATTCTTAGCATAATATTCCTGCAATTGGCGAACTATCTGATTCCATAACTTAACATCAACTACTCCATCCTCAGGGAACCAAGGAAAAACAGTATATACAAAATCAATAAAATTACAAAGTTGATTATAATCTACATTTACACCTCGGCTGCACAGCGTTTCTCTCACTATATTTAGATACCGTGCTTTTCTCGGTTTATTTCCCATGCTTACCTAATCAGATTGCCCTCCTACTTTTTGTGTCCACGTGTGTCCTTTTTCTTCCTATTTCCTCAGGAGGGTCCTTCGCGTTGTCTCTCGTATCTGAGCTTCCACGTGGGCACCAGATATTGGGGTCTGAGACCGGCTTAGACCACTGAGTGGGTTACTCAAAGGAGAGGCGAGGATTAATTAATCAGATAAGGATCAACAGGCTGATGGCAAGTGATAAAGTTTATTGTAGCAATGTAGTTTATATAAGACTTTTAGCATTAAGTAATAATTATTCTGCCTAGTTACAAGTTTTCTATAGTAACAAGGATATGATTACCCACCAGGATATGATTACATAAGAATAATCATTGTTATAGCAACACAGAATTACGCGATTTTGGCACAATTTAAGTTCCCTTTTCCCAGGATTGTCCTAGTTACAAATAACAATAAGTCCCAATCACTGACATCACCTTAGCCAGGTTACACTTGTCTTCAGGCCAATTATAAGAGCATGAGGGCCATCTCAACCCTCACCATTAGATGGCACAAGTGCTGGCTCCTGACAACGTATCTGCCATGTAGCGTGCTCTCAGTATATGGACATGTTGGACTCATTAGCCTGGTACATAGTACCCTGTATATGAACATGTTGCGCTACTCTGCCATTTTGCTAGCTTTCGATATATGGACACGTTGGACACATCTCCCATGTAGCTAGAACACTGTATATGGAAATGTGGAACTACTCTGGCGTGTGGCTAGCTCTCTGTATATAGACAAATTGCACTCATCTGAGTTGAAGTTAGAACTCTGTATATGGAAATGTTGCACTACTCTGCAATGTAGGTAACTCTCTGTACATGGATATGTTGGACTGATCTGCCAAGTAGGTAGCTGTCTGTATATGAACATATAGGACTTGTCTGCC
>NW_006409015.1:490932-494913 GCF_000296735.1 Chrysochloris asiatica | reverse complement strand
CCTGCCATGTAGCTAGCTCTCTGTATATGGACATTTTGGACTCATCTGCCATGTAGCTAGCTCTCTGTACATGGATATGTTGGACTGATCTGCCAAGTAATTAACTCTCTGTATATGAACATATTGGACTTGTCTGCCATGCAGGTAGCTTTCAGAATATGGACATGTTGGACTTATAAGCCAGGTAGATAGTACTCTGTATATGGACATGTTCCGCTACTCTGCCATGTAGCTAGCTCTCAATATATGGACACGTTGGACACATCAACCATGTAGCTAGGACTCTGTATATGGAAAAGTTGTACTGCTCTGGCATGTAGCTAGCTCTCTGTATATAGACAAGTTGGATTCATCTGCCTTGTAGCTAGAACTCTGTATATGGAAATGTTGCACTACTCTTCCATGTAGCTAGCTCTCTGTATATAGACAAGTTGGTGTCATCTGCCTTGTGGCTTGAACTCTGTATACGGAAATGTTGCACTACCCTGCCATGTAGCTAGCTCTCTTTATATGAAAATTTTGGACTCATCTGCCATGTAGCTAGGACTCTGTACATGGATATGTTGTACTGATCTGACAAGTAGGTAGCTCTCTGTATATGAACATATTGGACTTGTCTGCCATCTTGCTAGCTCTCGGTATTTGCACATGTTTCACTCACTAGCCAGTAGCTAGTACTCTTTATATGGACATGTTGGCCTACTTTGGCATGTACCTAGCTGTCTGTACAAAGATATGTTGGACTGATCTGCCAAGTAGATAGCTCTTGGGATATGACCATATTGGACTTGTCTGCCATGTAGCTAGAACCCTGTATATGAACATGTTGAACTACTCTGCCATGTGACTAGCTCTCAGTATATGGACATTTTGTACTCAACTGCCATGACGCTAGCTCTCTGTACATGGATATTTCGGACTGATCTGTCAAGTAGGTAGCTCTCAGTATATGGAATCGTTGGACACATCTGCCATGTAGCTAGAACTCTGTATATGGAAATGTTGCACGAAACTGACATGTAGCTAGCTATCTGTATATGGACATTTTGGACTCGACTGCCATGACACTAGCTCTCTGTACATGGATATTTCGGACTGATCTGTCAAGTAGGTGGCTCTCAGTATATGGACACATGCTATTTAGCTTGAACTGTGTATATGGAAATGTTGCAATACCCTTCCATGTAGCTAGCTCTCTGTATAGGAACATATTGGACTTGTCTGACATATATCTAGCTCTCAGTATATGGACATCTTGGACTCATCTGCCATGTAGCTAGTACCCTGAATATGGACATGTGGCACTACTCTGCCATGTAGCTAGCTCTCAATATATGAACAACTTGGGCTCATCTGCCATGAATCTTGAACTCTGTATTTGGAAATCATGAACTACACTGCCGTGTAGCTAGGTCACTCTATATAGACAAGTTGGACTCATATGCCTTGTAGCTAGTACCCTTTATATGGACATGTTTAACTACTCTGCCATGTAGGGAGCTCTCAGTATATGGACATGTTGGACACATCTACCATGTAGCTAGAACTCTGTATATGGAATGATGCACTAGTCTACCATGTAGTTCGCTTTAAGTATATGAACATTTTGGACTCGTCTGACATGTAGCTAGCTCTCTGTATATGAACATATTGTACTTTTTTTTCAATGTAGCTAGATCTCAGTTTATGGACAGGTAGGACACATCTTCTATGTAGCTAGTACCCAGTATGTGGACATGTTGCACTGATCTGCCGTGAAGCTACCTCTCAGTATACGGACATGTGGGACACATCAGCAATGTAGCTAGAACTCTGTATATGGGAATGTTGCACCACCCTGCCATGTACTAGCTCTCTGAATATGAACATATTAGATGTGTGTGCCATGTAGGTAGCTCTCAGTATATGGACATGTTGGAGTCATCTACCATGTAGCTAGAAACTTGTATATGGAAATGTTACACTACTCTGCCTTGGAGCTAAAAATCTGTATATGGAAATGTTGCACTACTCTGACATGTACATAGCTCTCTGTATATAGACATGTTGGATTCATCTGCCTTTTAGCTAGCCCTCTAAATGTACAAATGTTGTACTCATTGGCCATGTACCTAACTCTTTTTAATCTGAGATGTTGGTCTCATCTGCCATGTATCTAGTACTCTGTATATGGAAATGTTGCACTACCCTGCAATGTAGCTAGCTCTCTGTATATAGACAAGTTGTTCTCATCTGCTTGTATCTAGAACTCTGAAAAAGGAAATGTTGCACTATCCTGCCTTTTAGCTAGCTCTCTGTGTATGGACATTTTGGACTCATCTGCCATGTAGCTAGCTCTCTGTACATGGATATGTTGGACTAATCTGCCAAGTAGGTAACTCTCTGTATATGAACATATTGGACTTGTCTGCCATGTAGCTAGCTCTCAGTATATGAACACTTTGCATTCATCTGCCATGTAGCTAGAACTCTGTATATGGCAATGTTGCACTAATCTGCCATGTAGCTAGCTCTCTGTATATAGACAAGTTGAACTCATATGCCTTGTAGTGAGAACTCTGAATATGGCAATGTTGTATTACCATGTCATGTGGCTAGCTCTCTGTATATGGACATTTTGGAAACGTCTGCCATGTAGCTAGCTCTCTCTACTTGTATATGTTGCACTGATCTGCCAAGTAGGTAGCTCTCTGTATATGAACATATTGGACTTGTCTTCCATTTAGTTTGAATTCTGTATATGGACATGATGCACTACTCTGCCATGTAGCTAGCTCTCTGTATATAGACAAGTTGGACTCATCTACATTGTAGCTAGTACTCTGTAAATGGACATGTTGGACTGCTCTGCCCTGTAGCTAGCTCTCAGTATACAGACACGTTGGACACATATGCCATGTAGCTAGAACTCTGTATTTGGAAATGTTTCACTAGTCTGCCATGTACTTAGCTCTCTCTATATGGACATTTTGGAGTCATCTGACCTGTAGCTAACTCTCTATACATGGATTTGTTGGACTGATCGGCCATGTAGCTAGGTCTCTGTATAGGAACATACTGCACTTGTCTGCTATGTTGTTAGATCTAAGTATATGTACACGTTGCACACATCTGCTATGTAGCTAGTACCCTCTATATGGACATGTTGGATTGATCTGCCATGTAGCTAGCTCTCAGTTTATGGACATGTTGGAGTAATCTGCCATGTAGCTATTAACCTTTATATGGACATGTTGGACTACTCTTCCATGTAGCTAGCTCTCAGTATATGGACATGTTGGATTCATCTGCCATGTAACGAGTACCTGTATATGGACATGTTGGACTTCTCTGCCATGTAGCTAGAACTCTGAATATATAAAAGTTGCATTACTCGTCCATGAAGCTTGCTCTTTGTATACAAACAAGTTGGATTTATTTGCCGTGTAGCTAGAACACTGTACATGGAAATGTTTCAATACCCAGTCATGTAGCTAGCTCTCTGTATATAGACAAGTTGGACTCATCTGCCTTGTAGCTAGAACTTTGTATATAGAAATGTTGCACTACTCTACAATGTAGCTAGCTCTCTGTTCAAGGATACATTGGACTGATCTTTCAGGTAGGTAGCTCTCTGTATATGTACATATTGGACTTGTAAGCCATCTTGCTAGTTCTCAGTATATGTACCTGTTGGAATCATTAGCCAGGTAACTAGCACTCTGTATATAGAAATGATGCACTACTCTGACATGAAGCTAGCTCTCTATATATAGACAAATAGAATTCCTCTGCCTTGTAGCTAGAACTCTGTATTTGGAAATGTTTCAATGCATTGCCATGTAGCTAGCTTTCAGTATATGAACACTTGGACTCATCTGCCATGTAGCTTGATCTCTGTATATG
Organism: Chrysochloris asiatica; assembly: GCF_000296735.1. NCBI lineage: Eukaryota > Metazoa > Chordata > Mammalia > Afrosoricida > Chrysochloridae > Chrysochloris > Chrysochloris asiatica. Next base: position 491,028 of record NW_006409015.1, on the reverse strand, counting down.
GAAATGATGAACTACTCTGCCATGTAGCTAGCTCTCTGTATATAGACAAGTTGGACTCATCTGCCTTGTAGCTAGAACTATGTATATGGAAATGTT
>NW_006409015.1:486618-490832 GCF_000296735.1 Chrysochloris asiatica | reverse complement strand
AGCTAGCTCTCTGTATATAGACAAGTTGGACTCATCTGCCTTGTAGCTAGAACTATGTATATGGAAATGTTGCACTACTCTGACATGTAGCTAGCTCTCTCGGCATGTACATTTTGGACTTATCTGCCATGTAGGAAGCTCTCAGTATATGGACACTTTGGACACATCTGCCATGTAGCTAGAACTCTGTATATGGAAATGTTGCACTACCTGGACATGTAGCTAGCTCTCTGTATATGGACATTTTGGACTCATCTGCCATTTACCGAGTTCTCAGATTATGGACATGTTGCACTACCCTGCTATGTAGCTAGCTCTCAGTATATGAACATATTGGACACATCTGCCATGTAGCTAGAACTCTGAATATATAAATGTTACACTTCTCAGCCATGTAGCTTGCTCTTTGTATACAGACAAGTTGGATTTATTTGCCGTGTAGCTAGAACTCTGTATATGGAAATGTTTCACTACCTTGCCATGTAGCTAGCTCTCTGTATATGGATATTTTGGACTTGTCTGCCATGTAGCTAGCTCTCTGAACATGGATATGTTTGACTGATATGCCAAGTAGTTAGCTCTCTGTATATGAACATATAGGACTTGTTTTCCATATAGCTAGCTCTCAGTGTATGGACATGTTGGACTCATCTGCCATGTAGCTACTACCCTGTATATGGACATGTTGGACTACCCGGCCATGTAGCTAGCTCTCTATATGGACATTTTGGATTCCTCTGACATGTAGCTAGCTCTCTGTACATGAATATGTTGGACTCATCTGCATTGTAGCGAGTGCCCTGTACATGAACATGTTGCACTACTCTGCCTTGTATTTAGCTCTCTGTATATAGACAAGTTGGACTCATCTGCCTTGTAGTTAGAACTCTGTATATGGAAAAGTTACACTACTCTGTCATGTAGCTAGCTCTATGTACAAGGATATGTTGCACTGGTTTGCCAGGTATGTAGCTCTTTCTATATGTACATATTGGACTTGTCTGTCATCTTGCTTGCTCTCAGTATATATACCTGTTGGACTCTTTATTCAGTTTGCTAGTACTCTGTTTATGGAAATGATGCACTATTCTGCCATGTAGCTAGCTCTCTGTACATAGACAAGTAGGACTTATCTGCCATGTAGCTTAAAGTCTGTTTATGGATATGATGCACTACTCTGCCATGAAGCTACCTATATTTATATAGAAAAGTTAGATTCATCTGCCTTGGTAGCTAGAACTCTGTATATGGATATAGTTGAATGCATTGCCATGTAGCTAGCTCTCAGTATATGAACACATTGGACTCATCTGCCATGTAGCTTGAACTCTGTATATGGAAATGCTGCACTACTTTGCATTTTGCTAGCTCTCTGTATATGTACATGTTGGACATATCTGCCATGTAGCTAGAACTCTGTATATGGAAATGTGGCACTCCTCTGCCATGTAGCTAGCTCTGTGTATATAGACAAGATGGATTCATCTGGCTTGTAGCAAGAACTCTGTACATGAAAATGTAGAACTACCCTGTCATGTAGCTAGCTCTCTGTATATGGAAATTTTGGACTCGTCTGCCATTTAGCTAGCTCTGTTTACATGGATATGTTAGACTGATCTGACAAGTAGGTAGCTCTCTGTATAAAAATATATGGGAATTGTCTGCCATGTTGTTAGCTCTCAGTATATGGACATGTTGGACTCATTAGCCAGGTAGCTACTACTCTTTATATGGACATGTTGGACTACTCTGCCATGTAGCTAACTCTCAGTATATGAACACTTTGGAATCATCTGACATGTAGCTTGAACTCTGTATATTGAAATGATGCACTATTCTGCCATGTAGTTAGTTCTCTGTATATAGACAAGTTGGACTCATCTGCCTTGCACCTATAATTCTGTATATGGAAATGTTCCCTAGCCTGCTATGTAGCTAGTTCTCAGTATATGAACACTTAGTACTCATCTGCCATGTAGCTTGAATTCTGTATACGCAAATGATGCACGAATCTGCTATGTAGCTAGCTCTCTGTATATGAACATTTTGGACTCGTCTCACATGTCGCTAATTCTCTGTGCATGGATATTTTGGACTGATCTACCATGTAGGTAGCTCTCAGTATATGCACAGGTTGGACACATCTGTCATGTAGCTAGAACTCTGTATATGGAAATGTTGCACTACCCTGCCATGCAGCTACCTCTCGGTATATGAACATATTGGGCTTGACTTCCATTTAGATAGCTCACATTATAAGGACATGTTGGACTCCTCTGCCATGTAGCTAGAACTCTGTATATGGAAATGATGCACTACTCTGCCATCTAGCTAGTTCTCTGTGTATAGACAAGTTAGACACATCTGTCTTGTAGCTAGAAATCTGTATATTGAAATGTTACACTATGCTGACATGTACCTAGCTCTCTGTATATGGATATTTTGGACTTCTCTGCCATGTAGCTAGATCTTTGTACATGTATATGTTGGACTAATCTGCCAAGTAGTTAGCTCTTTGTATATGAACATATTGGACTTGTCTGCCATGTAGCTAGCTCTCAGTATACAGACATTGTAGACTCATTATCCAGGTAGATAGTACCCTGTATATGGGCATATTGTGCTACTCTGCCATGTTGCTAGCTCTCAATATATGGACATGTGGGACACATCTTCCATGTAACTAGAAATCTGTATATAGAAATGATGCCCTACTCTGCCATGTAGCTAGCTCTTTGTATATAGACAAGTTGGAGTCATCCGCCTTGTAGCTAGAACTCTGTATAAGGAAATGTTGCACTACTCTGCCATGTAGGTAGCTCTCTGTACATGGATATATTGGACTGATCTGCTAAGTAGATAGCTCGCTTTATATAAACATATAGGACTTGTCTACCATGTAGCTAGCTCTCTGTATATGGACATGTTGGACACATCTGCCATGTAGCTCAAACTCTGTATATGGAAATGATGACCTCCTCTGCCATGTAGATAGCTCTCTGTATATGGATATGTTGGACTGATCTGCCAAGTAGGTATTTCTCTGTATATGATCATATTGGACTTGTTTGCCATGTGGATGACTCTCAGTATATGTACACGTTGGACACATCTGCCACGTAGCTTGAACTCTGTATATGGTAATGTTGCACCACTCTGCCATGTAGCTACCTCTCTGTATATAGACAAGTTGTACTCATCTGCCTTGTAGCTAGAACTCTGTATATAGAAATGTTGCACCACTCTGCCATGTAACTACATCTCTGTATATATACATTTTGGAATTGTCTGCTAAGTAGCTAGCTCTCTCTACATGGATATGTTGGACTGATCTACCAAATAGGTAGCTCTCTGTCTATGAACATATTGGAATTGTCTGCACTGTAGGTGGCTCTCTGTACATGGATATGTTGGACTGATATCCCAAGTAGGTAGCTCTCTGTATATGAACATATTGCACTTGTCTGCCCTGTAGGTGGCTTTTAGTACATGGACACGTTGCATAAACTTGCAATGTAGCTACGACCCTGTATATGGACATGTTGAACTACTATGCCATATAGCTAGATCTCAGTATATGGAAATGTCGTACTACCCTGCCATGGGGCTAGCTCTCTGTATATGGACATTTTGACTAGTCTGCCATTAGCTAGCTCTCTGTACATGGATATGTTGGACTGATCTACCAAGTAGGTTGTTGTTGTTGTTAAGTGCCGTCGAGTCGGTTCCGACCCATATCGACCCTGTACAGGGTTTCCGAGGGTGTAGTTCTCTGTATTTGAACATATTTGACTTGTCTGCCCTGTAGGTGGCTCTCAGTATATGGACACGTTGGACACATCTGCCATGTAGCTATTACCCTGAATATGTACATGTTGTACTACTCTGTCATGAAGCTAGCTCACAGTATATGGACACGTTAGACACGTCTGCCATGTTTCTAGAACTCTGTATATAGAAATGTTGCACTACTCTGCCATGTAGCTAACTTTCTGTATACGAATATTTTGGACACATCTGCCATGAAGCTAGATCTCTGTGCATGCATATGTTTGACTGATCTGCCAAGTAGGTAGCTCTCTGTATATGAAGATATTAGACTTGTCTGCCATGTAGCTAGCTCTCAGTATATGGACAAGTTGGAAACATCTGCCATGTAGCTAGAACTCTAGATATGCAAATGTTGTACTACCCTGCCCAGTAGTTAGACTTCT
>NW_006409015.1:484154-486193 GCF_000296735.1 Chrysochloris asiatica | reverse complement strand
CTGTCATGTAGCTTGCTCTCTGTATATGGACACTTTGGACACATCTGCCATGTGGCTAGAACTTTTTATATGGAAATCTTACACTACTCTGCCATGTCCTTAGCTCTCTATAGATAGTCCAGTTGGACTCATCTGCCTTGTAGCTAGAACTCTGTATATGGAAATGTTGCACTAACCTGTCATGTAGCTAGCTCTCTATATGGATATTTTGGACTTGTCTGCCATGTAGTAGGTCTCTATAAGTGGATATTTTGGACTGATCTGCCAAGTAGATAGCTCTCTGTATATGAACATATTGGATTTGTCTGTCATGGAGGTGGCTCTCAGTATTTGGACATGTTGGAATCATCTGCCATGTAGCCAGCTCTCTGTGTATGAACATTTTGGGCTCCTCTGCCTTGTAGCTAGTCCTCTATATATACACATGTTGGACTCATCTGTCATTTAGCTAACTCTCAGTATGTGGATATGTGGGACTATTCTGCCATGTAGCTAGCTGTTAGTGTATGGACACGTTGGACACATCTGCCATGTAGCTAGAACTCTGTATATGGAAATGTTGCACCACTCTGCCATGTACCTATCTTTCTATAGATACACCAGTTGGACTCATCTTCCTTGTAACCAGAACTCTCTATATGGAAATGCTGCACTATTCTGCCATGTAGCTAACTCTCTGTATATAGACAAGGTGGACTAATCTACCTTATAGATATACGCTGTATATAGAAATGTTTCACTACACTGCCTTGTAGATAGCTCTCTGTATATGGACATTTTGGAGTGGTCTGCCATGTAGCTAGCTCTCTGTATGTCGATATTTTGGACTGATGTGACATGTAGGTGGTTCTCAGTACATGGACACATTGGACACATCTGCCATGTTGCTACTACCCTGAATATGGAGATGTTGGACTACTCTGCCTTGTAGCTAGCTCTCAGTATATGGACACGTTGGACACATCTGCAATGTAGCTAGAACTCTGTATATGAAATTGTTGGACTACTCTGCCATGTAGTTAACTCTCTGTACATACAGAAGTTGGACTCATCTGCCTTGTAGTTAGGTCTCTTTATGTGGAAGAGTTGCACTACCCTGCCATGTGGCTACCTCTCTGTATATGGACATTTTGGACTCAACTGCCATGATGCTAGATCTCTGTACGTGGATATTTTGGACTGATATGTCAAGTTGTTTGCCCTCTCTATATGAACATATTGGAATTGTCTGCCATGTAGGTATCTCTCAGTATATGTAAACGTTGGACACTTCTGCCAAGTAGCTAGAACTCTGAGTATGGAAATGTTGCACTACCCTGCCATGTTGCTAGCTCTCTGTATATGGATATGTTGGACAGATCAGACAAGTATATAGCTCTCTGTATATGAACATAATGGATTTCTTTGACATGTAGGAAGCTCTCAGTATATGAACAATATTGAAACATCTGCCATGTAGCTAGAACTCATTATTGGAAAATGTTGCTCTACCATGTCTTGTAGCTAGCTCTCTGTATAAGGATATTTTGGAATTCTCTGCCATGCAGCTAGCTCTCTGTACATAGATATTTTGGACTGATCTGCCAAGTAGGTAGCTCTCTGTATATGAACATATTGGACTTGTCTGCCCTGTAGTTGGCTCCCAGTATATGGACACGTTGGACACATTTGGCTCTCTGTACATGGATATGTTGGACTGATCTGACAATTATGAAGCTCTCTGTATAAGAATATATTGGATTTGTCTGCCATGTGGTAGCTGTCAGTATATGAACACCGTTGATAAATCTGCCATGTACCTAGAACTCAGTATATGGAAATGTTGCACTACCCTGTCATGTAGCTAGCTCACTGTATATGGATGTTTTGTGCTCATCTGCCATGTAGCTAGCTCTCGGTATAAGGACATTTTGGACTCGTCTGCCATGTAGCTAACTCTCTGTACATGGATATTTTGGACTGATCTGCCAAGTAGGTAGCCCTGTATATATGAGTATATTGGACTTGTCTGCCATATAGCTAGCTCTCAGTATATGGAC
>NW_006409015.1:474612-483946 GCF_000296735.1 Chrysochloris asiatica | reverse complement strand
ACTTTTAGCTAGAACTCTGTATATGGAAAAGTTGCACTACATTGCCATGTAGCTAGCTCTCTGTATATGGACATTTCAGACACGTGTACCATGTATCTACCTCTGTGTACATGGATATATTGGACTGATCTGCCAAGTAGGTAGCTCTCTGTATATGCACATATTGGACTTCTGTGCCATGTAGCAATGTCTCAGTTTATGGGCACGTTGGACACATCTGCCATGTAGCTGAATCTCATTATATGTACATGTTGGCCTACTCTGACATGTAGCTAGCTCTCAGTATATCAACACTTTGTACTCATCACCGTGTAGCTAGAACTCTGTATATGAAAATGTTGCACTACTCTGCCACGTAGCTAGCTCTCTATATATAGACAAGTTGGAATCATCTGCCTTGTAGCTAGTACCCTTTATATGGACATGTTGGACCACTGTGCCATGTAGCTAGCTCTCATTATATGAACTTGTTGGACATATCTGCCATGTAGCTAACTCTCTGTATATAGGCCAGTTGGACTAATCTGCCTTGTAGATAGAACTCTGTATATAGAAATGTTGTACTACTCTTCCACGTAGCTAGTTCTCTGTGTATGGGCATTTTGGAGTCGTCTGCCATGTAGCTAGCTCTCTGTATGTGGATATTTTGGACACATCTGCCATGTAGGTTGCTCTCAGTATATGGACATGTTGGACATATCTGTCATGTAGCTAGAACTCTGTATATGGAAATGTTGCACTATCATGCCATGTAGCTAGCTCTCTGTATATGAACATATTGGACTTTTCTGCCATGAAGCTAGCACTCAGTATATGGACATGTTGGTCTCATCTGCCATGTAGGTAAAACACTGTATACGGAAATGTTGCAATAATCTGCCATGTAGCTAGTTCTCTGAATATAGACAAGATGGACACCTCCGCTTTGTAGGTAGAACTCTGTATATGAAAATGATTCATTACACTGCTATGTAGCTAGGACTCAGTATATGAACACTTTGGACTCATCTTCCATGTAGCTTGAACTCTGTATATGCACATGATGCACTACTCTGCCATGTAGCTAGCTCTCTATATATGAACATTTTGCACTCGTCTTACTGTCACTAGCTCTCTGTGCATGTATATTTTGGACTGATCTACCATGTAGGTAGCTCTCATTATATGGACACATTGGACACATCTGCCATGTAGCTTGAACTCTGTATATCGAAATGTTGCACTACCCTGCCACGTAGCTAGCTCTCAGTATATGAACATATTGGACTTCTCTTCCATTTAGAGAGCTTTCAGTATATGGACATGGTGGACTCATCTGCCATGTAGCTAGAACTCTGTATATGGAAATGATGCTGTACTCTGCCATGTAGTTAATTCTCTGTATATACACAAGTTGGACACATCTGCTTTGTAGCTAAAACTCTGTATAAGGAAATGAAGCTCTACTGTGCCATGTAGCTAGTTCTCTGTATATAGACAAGTTGGACACATCTGCCTTGTAGCTAGAACTCTGTATATTGAAATGTTACATTACCCTGCCATGTAGCTAGCTCTCTGTGTATGGACATTTTTGACTCGTCTGCCATGTAGCTAGCTCTCTGTACATGTATATGTTGGACTAATCTGCCAAGTAATTAGCTCTCTGTATATAAACATATTGGACTTGTATGCCATGTAGCTAGCTCTCAGATATGGACATGTTGGACTTATAAGCTAGGTAGATAGTACTCTGTACATGGACATGTTCCGCTACTCTGCCATGTAGCTAGGACTCTGTACATGGATATTTTGGACGGATCTGCCATGTACGTAGCTCTCAGTATATGCACATGTTGGACACATCTGCCATGTAGGTAGAACTCTCTATATGAAAATGTTGCACTACTCTGCCATGTAGCTATCTTTCTGCAAATAGACAAATTGGACTAATCTGCCTTGTACCTAGAACTCTGTATATGGAAATGCTGCACTACTCTGTCATGTAGCTAGCTCTTAGTATATGGACATGTTTGACTCAGCAGCCAGTAGCTAATATTCTTTATATGAACATGTTTGGCTACTCTGCCATGTAGGTAGCTCTCAGTATATGAACACTTTGGACACATCTGCCATTGAGCCAGAACTCTGAATATGGAAATGTTGCACTACTCTGCAATGTAGCTAACTCTCTGTTTATAGACAAGGTGTGCTCATCTGACTTGGAGTTACAACACTGTTTTTTGAAATGCTGCACTACCCTGCCATGTTGCTAGCTCTCTGTATCTGGACATTTTGGACTCATCTGCCATGCACCTTGCGCTCTGTACATGGATATGTTGGACTGATCTGCCAAGTAGGTAGCTCTCTGTACATGAACATATTGGACTTGTCTGCCATGTAGATAGCTTTCAGTATATGAACATGTTGGACTCATTTCCCATGTAGCTAGTACCCTGTACTTGGACATTTTGGACTGATCTGCCATGTACAAATTTCTCAGTATATGGACACGTTGGACACATCAACCATGTAGCAAGAACTCTGTGTATGGAAATGTTGCACTACTCTGCCACATAGCGAGCTCTCTGTACATGGGCATGTTCTACTGCTCTGCCATCTAGCTAGCTCTCAGTATATTGACATGTTGTACACATCTGCCATGTAGCTAGTACACTGTATATGGAAATGTTGCACTGTGCTGCCATGTAGGTTGCTATCTGTTTATCAATATGTTGGATTGATATGCCAAATAGATAGGTCTCTGTGTATGAACATATTGGACTTGTCTGCCATGTAGGTGGCTCTCAGTATATGGACAAGTTGAAAACATCTGCCATGTAGCTAGTACCCTGAATATGAACATGGTGGAACCCTGCCATGTAGGTAGCTGTCAGTATATTAACACTTGGGCAGATCTGCCTTGTAGCTAGGTCTCAGTATATGGACATGTTGGTCTCATCTGCCATGTAGTTAGTAAACTTTATATGGACTTTTTGGATTCATCTGCCAAGTAGGTAGTACCCTGTATATGGACATGTTGTACTATTCTGCCATGTAGCTAGCACTCAGTATATGAACATATTTGGACACATCTGCCATGTAGCTAGAACACTGTATATGGAAATGTTGCTGTACCATGCCATGTAGCTATCTCTCTGTATATGGATATTTTGGACTCGTCTGATATGTAACTAGCTCTCAGTACAGGGATATGTTGGACTGATCTGCCAAGTAGGTAGCTTTCTGTATATGAACATATTGGACTTGTCTGCCATGGAGCTAACTCTCACCTTATGACATGTTGGACTCATTACCCAGGGAGCTAGTACTCTTTATATGAACATATTGGATTTTCGGCTATGTCGCTAGTTCTCAGTTTATGGACATATTGGACCCTTTATATTGACATGTTGTACTAATCTGCCATATAGGTAGCTCTCAGTATATGAACACTTTGGACTCATCTGCCTTGTAGCTAGAACTCTGTATATGGAAATGTTTCACTACTCTGCCATGTAGATAGCTCTCTGTATACAGAAAAGTTGGAATCCTCTGCCTTGTAGTTGGCTTTCTGTATATGGACATTTAAAACTCATCTGCCATGTAGCTAGAACTCTGAATATGGAAATGTTGTAATACCCTGTCATGTAGCCAGCTCTGTTTATATGGACATTTAGGACTTGTCTGACATGTAGCTACCGCTCTGTACCTGAAAATGTTGGATTAATTTGCCAAGTTGGTAGCTCTCTGTATATGAACATATGGGATTTGTCTGCCATGTAGATAGCTCTCGGTGTATGGACATGTTGGACTCATTAGAAATGTAGCTAATACCCTAATTACGAACATGTTGGACTTCTATGACATGTAGCTAGCTCTCAGTATATGTACATGTTCAAAATATCTGCCATGTATCTAGAACTCTGTATATGGACATGTTGAACTACCCTTCCATGTAGCTAGCTCTCTGTATATGGACATTTAGGACTCGTCTGCTATGCAGCTTGCTCCCAGTACATGGCTATGTTATACTGATCTTCTAAGTAGGTAGCTCTCTGAATATGAACATATTGGACTCCTCTGCCATGTAGCTCCCAGTATATGCACACGTGTGAAATATCTGCCATGTACCTAGTACCCTGTATATTGACATGTTGGACTGATCTGCCATGTAGGTATCTCTCAGTATATGGAGACATTGGACACATCTGCCATGTAGCTAGAACTCTGTACATGGATATATTTGAATGATCTGCCAAGTAGGAACCTCTCTGTATATGAACCTGTTGGACTTGACTGCCATGTAGCTAGCTATCAGTATATGGACACGTTGGACTCATTAGCCAGATAGCTAGTACCCTTTATATGGACATGTTGGACTACTATGCCATGTAGCTAGCTCTCAATGTATGAACTCTTTGGACTCATCTGACATGTAGCTTGATCTCTGTATATATAAATGATGGACTACTCTGCCATCTAGCTAGCTCTCTGTATATGGACATTTTGGAATCGTCAGCAATGTAGTTAGCTCACTCTGCATGGATATTTTGGACTGATCTGCAACTTAGGTAGCTCTCAGTATATCGACACGTTGGACACATCTGCCATGTAGCTAGAACTCTGTATATGGAAATGTTGCACTACTGTGCTATGCAGCTAGCTCTATTTACATGGACATTTTGGACTAATCTGCCTTGTAGCTAGAACTCTGTATAAGGAAATGTTGCACTACTCTGCCATGTAGCTAATTCTCTATATATGGACATTTTGTACTCGTCTGCCATGTAGCTAGCTCTCTGAACATGGATACGTTGGACTGATCTGCCAAGTAGGTAGTTCTCTCTATATGAACATATGGACTTGTCTGCCCTATAGGTGGTTCTCAGTATATGGACACATTGGACACATCTGCCATGTAGCTACTATCTTTACTATGGACATGTTGGACTACTCAGCCATGTATCTAGCTCTCAGTATATGGACATGTTGGAAACATCTGCCATGTATCTAGAACTCTGTTATGTAAATGTTGCATTAAACAGCCATGTAGCAGGATCTCTGTATATAGACAATTTGGACTAACCTGCCTTGTTGCTAGAACTGTGAATATGGAAATGTTGCACTACTCTGCCATGTAGAAAGCTCTCTGTATATGGACATTTTGGACTTGTCTGCCATGTAGCGAGCTCTCTATGCATGGATATGTTGGACTTATCTGACAAGTAGGTAGTTCTCTGTATATGAACATATTGGACTTGTCTGCCATAAAGCTACCTCTCAGTATATGGACATGTTGGCCTCATTGCCATGTCGTTTTCACCCTGTATATGGACATTTTGGACTTGTATGCCATGTAGCTAGCTCTCTGTACTTGGGTATGTTGGACTGATCTGCCACGTAGGTATCTCTGTGTATATGAACATATTGGACTTGTCTGCCATTGAGCTAGCTCTCAGTATTTGGACATGTGGACTCATCTGCCATGTAGCCAAATCCTGCGTATGTACATGTTGAACTACTCTGCCATGTAGCTACCTCTCTTTATATGAACATATTGGATTTCTTTGCCATGTAGCTAGCTCTCAGTATATGGACACGTTGGACATATCTGCCATGTAGCTAGAACGCTGTATATGGAAATGTTGCAATACACTGCCATGTAGCTAGGTCTCTGTATATGAACATACTGGACTTGTCTGCCATGTAGATATTTCTCAATATATGCACATATTAGACTCATCTGCCGTGTAGCTAGTAACCTGTATATGGACATGTTGGACTGCTCTTCCATGTAGCTAGCTCTCAGGATATGAACACTTTGGACTCATCTACAATGTAGCTTGAACTGTGTATATAGACATTTTAGATTTGTCTATCATGTTGCTAGCTCTCTGTGCATGTATATTTTGGACTGATCTGCCATGTAGTTCACTCGCAATATATGGACGCAATGAACACATCTGCCATGTAGCTACTGCCCGGAATATGGACATGTTGGACAACTCTGCCATGTAGCTAGCTCTCTGTATATAGACAAGTTGGAATCATCTGCCTTGTAGCTAGAACTCTGTATATGGGAGACGTGCACAACTCTGCCATGTAGGTATCTCTCTGTATATGGATATTTTGGTCTCTTCTGCCATGTAGCTAGCTCTCTCTACATGGATATGTTGGACTGATCTGCCAAGAAGGTAGCTCTCTGTATATCAACATATTGGACTTGTCTCCCATGTAGGTGGCACTCAGCATATGGACAAGGTGGATAAATCGGTCATGTAGCTAGTACCCTGAATATGGACATGTTGGACTACTCTTCCATGTAGCTAGCTCTCAGTATATGGACACGTTGGACACATCTGCCATGTAGATAGAACTCTGTACAAGGAAATGTTGTACTACCCTACCAGGTAATTTGTTGTCTACATATAGACAGGTTGGACTCATCCTCCTTGCAGCTAGAATTCTGTATATGGAAATGTTGCACTACCCTGCCATGTAGCTAGCTCTCTATAAATAGACAGCTGGACTTATCTGCCACGTAGCTAGATCTCTGTGCATGGCTATGTTGGACTGATCTGCCAAATAGGTAGCTGTCTGTATATGAACATATTGGATTTGTCTGACATGAAGAATCCTCTCAGTATATGGACACGTTGGACACATCTGCTATGTACACAGAACTCTGTATATGGAAATGTTACACTACTCTGCCGTGTAGCTAGCTCTCTGTATATAGACAAGTTGGAATCATCTGACTTGTAGCTAGAACTCCGTATATGGAAATGATGCAGTACCCTGCCATGTTGCTAGCTCTCTGTATATGTACATTTTGGACTCATCTGGCATGTAGCTAGCTCTCTGTATATGGACATTTTGGACTCGTGTGCCATATAACTAGCTCTCTTTATATGGTAATGTTGCACTACCCTGCCACGAAGCTAGCTCTCTGTATATGGACATTTTGGATTCGTATTTCATGTATCTAGCTCTCTGTACATGGATATGTTGGACTGATCTGTCAAGTGGGTAGCTCTGTGTATATGAACATATTGGATTTGTCTGCAATATAAGTGACTCTCAGTATATGACACGTTGGACACATCTGCCTTGTAGCTAGTACTCTGAATAGGGACATGTTGGACTACTCTGTCATGTAGCTAGCTCTCAGTATATGGACACGTTGGACAAATCTGCCATGTAGCTAGAACTATGTATACGGAAATGTTGCACTATACTGCCATGCAGCTAGCTCTCTGTATATTGACAAATTGAACTCTGTATATGGAAATGTTGTACTAAACTGCCATGTAGCTAGCTCTCTGTATATAGATATTTTGGATTCATCTGCCATGTTGTTTTCTCTCTGTGCATGGATATGTTGAACTGATCTGCCAAGTAGGTAGATCTCTTTATATGAACATATAGGACTTGTGTGTTATGTAGGTAGCTCTCTGTATATGAACACCTTTGACACATCTTCCATGTAGCTAAACTCAGTATATGAACTTGTTGGACTACCCTGCCATGTAGCTAGCTCTCTGTACATGGATATGTTGGACTGATATGCCAAGTAAGTAGCTCTCTGTATATCAACATATTGGACTTGTCTGCCATGTAGCTGGCTCTCAGTATATGGACACGTTGGACATATATGACATGTAGCTAGTATGCTGAATATGGACATGTTGGACTACTCTGCCTTGTAGCTAGCTCTCAGTATATGGACACGTTGGACACATCTGCCAGGTAGCTCGAACACTGTATAAAATAATGTTGCACTACCCTTACATGAAATTAGGTCTCTATATTTAGACAATTTGGACTCATCTGCCTTGTAGCTAGAAATCTGTATATGGAAATGATACTCTATTGCCATGTAGCTAGCTATCTGTATGTGGAAATTATGGACTCCTTTGCCCTGTACATAGCTCTCTGAACATGGATATCTTGAACTGATTTGCCAAGTAGGTTGCTCTCTCTATAAGAACATATTGGTCTTGTCTGCCATGTATCTAGCTCTCAATATATGGATATGTTGGACTCATTAGACATGTAGCTAGTAATCTGTATATTGACATGTTGGATTGCTCTGCCATGTAGCTAGCTCTCAGTGTATTGACACATTTGACACATGGCAGACAACTCTGTATATGGAAATGTTGCACTACTTTGCCAAAGGTGTCAAGACACCTTGAGCAACTTGGACACACCTGCCATTTAGCACAAACTCTGTATATGGAAATGTTGCACTACTCTGCCATGTAGCTAGCTCTGTGTATATGGACATTTTGGACTCGTCTGCCATATAGCTAGGTCTTAGTACTTGGATATGTTGGACTGATCTGACAAGTAGGTAGCTCTCTGTATATAAACATATTGGAATTGGTATGCCATGTATGTAGCATTCAGTATATGAACACCTTTGACACATCTGCCAGTAGCTAGTACTCAGTATATGGAAATGTTGCACTACCCTGCCATGTAGTTAGCTCTCTTTATATGGACATTTTGCAATTGTCTGCCATGTAGCTAATTCTCTGTACATGGATATGTTGGACTGATCTGCCAATCAGTTAGCTCTCTGTATATGAATGTTTTGGACTTGTCTGCCATGTAGGCGGCTCTCAGTATATGGACAAGTTGGACATATCTGCCATGTATCTAGTACACTGAATATGTACATGTTGGACTACTCTGCCAAGTAGCTAGCTCTCTGTATATAGACAAGTTGGAATCACCTGCCTTGTAGCTAGAAATCTGGATATGGACATGTTACACTACCCGGCCATGTAGCTAGCTCTCTGTATATGGACATTTTGGACTCCTCTGCCATGAAGCTAGATCTCTATGCCTGGATATGTAGAACGGATCTGCCGTGTTTGTAGCTCTCTGTATATGAACATCTAGGACTTGTCTGCCATGTAGCTAGCTCTCAATATATGTACATGTTGGGCTCATCTGACATGTATCTACTACCCTCTAATGGACATGTTGGACTGCTCTGCCATGTAGCTTGCTTTCAGTGTGTGGACACATTTGACACATCTGCCATGTATGTAGATCTCTCTATAAGGAAATGTTGCACTACTCTTCCATGTTGCTAGCTCTTTTTATATGGACATTTATATGTCACCTTAGACCTCAAGGTGACATCTCTGCTCTTCAATACTTTAGAAAGCTCCCGTGCAGCAGATTTGCCCAATGCAATACGTCATCTGATCTCTTGACTGCAGCTTCCATGAGTGTAGATAGTTGATCCAAGAAGAATGAACTCCCTGACAACTTCAATCTTTTCTCCATTGATAAGAATGTTGTTTATTGGTCCAGTGGTGAGGATTTTTGTTTTCTTGAC
>NW_006409015.1:472105-473545 GCF_000296735.1 Chrysochloris asiatica | reverse complement strand
TTTTATTATAGTATTTTGCTTTATCTTCTTGAGCTGATCTTTGAAATTTTCTGTTCAGCTCTTGCACCTCTTCAATTTTTCCATTTGCTTTAGCTTCTCTACGTTGGAGAGCAAGTTTCAGAGTCTACTCTGACATCCATTTTGACCTTTTCCTTCTTTCTTGTCTTCTTAATTACTTTTTGCTCTCTTCATGTATGATGTTCTTGATGTCATACCAAAACTCTTCTGATATTCGGTCTTTAGTGTTTAATTCATCAAATCCATTCATCAGATGATCTCTAAATTCAGGAGAGATAAATTCAAGGTCATATTTTGGCTCTCGTAGACTTGTTTTCATGTAGACTCATCTGCCATGTAGCTTGAACTCTGTATATGGGAATGTTGCATTACTCTGCCATGTAGCTAGCTCTCTGTATATAGACAAGTTGGACTCATCTGCCTTGAACCTAGAACTCTGTATCTGGAAATGGTTCACTACACTGCCATGTAGCTTGCTCTCTGTATATGGACATATTGGATTCATCTGCCATGTAGGTGGCTCTCTGTACCTGGATATGTTGGACAGAATAGCCTAGGAGGTAGTTCTCTGTTTATGAGCATATTGGACTTGTCTGCCATGTAGCTAGCTCTCAGTATATGAACACGTAGGAGACATCTGCCATGTAGCTAGAATTCTGTATATGGAAATGTTGAACTACTCTGCCATGTACCTAGCTCTCTATAGATAGACAAGTTGGACTCATCTGCTGTGTACCTAGAACTCTGTATATGGAAATGTTGCACTACCCTGCCATGTAACTAGCTCTCTGTATATGGACATTTTGGACTCGTCTGCCATGTATCTAGCTCTTTGTCCATGATATGTTGGACTGTTCTGCCATGTAGCTAGCTCTCTGTATATGGACATTTTGTACTCATCTGCCATGTTACCAACTCTCAGTGTATGGATATGTTGGACAGATCTGCCATGTAGGTAGCTCTCTGTATATTAACATATCGGCATTGTCTGCCATGTAGCTAGCTCTCTGTATCTGTACATATTTAAGTCATCACCCATGTAGCCAGATCTATCTGTATGAACATGTTGAACTCATCTGCCTTGTAGCTAGTCCTCTATATATACACTTGCTGGATTCATCTGCTGTGTAGCTAACTCTCAGTATATGGATATGTTGGACTCATCTGCCATGTAGTTAGTATTTTGTATGTTGGACTACTCTGCAATGTAGATAGATCTCAGTATATGGATACATTGGACATATCCGCCATGTTGCTAGAACTCTTTATATGTAAATGTTGCACTACTCTGCCATGTAGCTAACTCTCTGTATATGAACATATTGGACTTGTCTGCCATGTAGCTAGCACTCAGTATATGGACATGTTGGACTCATCTGCCATGAAGCTTGATCTCTTTATGAGGAAATGATGCACTACTGT
>NW_006409015.1:450060-468341 GCF_000296735.1 Chrysochloris asiatica | reverse complement strand
GATATGTTGGACTGATCTGCCAAGTAGGTAGCTCTCTGTATATGCACATATTGGACTTCTCTGCCATGTAGCAATGTCTCAGTTTATGGGCACGTTGAACACCTCTGCCATGTAGCTGAAACTCGTTATATGTACATGTTGGACTACTCTGACATGTAGCTAGCTCTCAGTATATCAACACTTTGTACTCATCACTGTGTAGCTTGAACTCTGTATATGAAAATGTTGCACTACTCTGCCATGTAGCTAGCTCTCTGTGTATAGACAAGTTGGATGCATCTGCCTTGTAGCTAGTACACTTTATATGGACATGTTGGACCACTGTGCCATGTAGCTAGCTCTCGTTATATGAACTCATTGGACACATCTGCCATGTAGCTAACTCTCTGTATATAGGCCAGTTGGACTAATCTGCCTTGTAGATAGAACACTGTATATAGAAATGTTGCACTACTCTTCCATGTAGCTAGTTCTCTGTGTATGGGCATTTTGGACTCATCTGCCATGTAGCTAGCTCTCAGTATATGAACACTTTGAACTCATCTGCCATGTATCTTGATCTCTGTATATGGAAAAGTTGCACTACCCTGCCATGTAGCTAGCTCTCATTATATAGACAAGTTGGACTCCTCTGCCTTGTAGCTAGAACTCGGTATATAGATATGTTGTACTACCTTGCCATTTAGCTAGCTCCTTGTATATGAATATATTTTACCTGTAGCCAGCTCTAAGTATATGGACCAGTTGGACTCATCTGCCATGTAGCTAGTATCCTGTATATGGACATGTTGGACTACTCTGCCATGTAGCTAGATGTCAGTATATGGACACGTTGGAAACATCTGCCCTCTAGCTAGAACACTTTATAAGAACATGTTGGAATACTCTGCCATGTAGCTAGCTCACAGTATATGAACACTTTGGACTCATTTGCCATGTAGCTTGAACTTTGTATATGGAAATGATATGCTACTCTGCCATGTAGCTAACTTTCTGTATATGGATATTTTGGTTTGATCTGCCATGTAGCTGGCTCTCAGGATATGGACATGTTGTACACATCTGCCCTCTAGCTAGAACACTTTATAAGAACATGTTGGAATACTCTGCCATGTAGCTAGCTCACAGTATATGAAAACTTTGGACTCATCTGCCATGTAGCTTGAACTTTGTATATGGAAATGATATGCTACACTGCCATGGAGCTAGCACTCTGTATATGGATATTTTGGTCTGATCTGCCATGTAGCTGGCTCTCAGTATATGGATACGTTGGACACATCTGCCATGTAGCTTGAACACTTTATATGGAAATGTTGTACTGCTCTGCCTTGTAGCTAGCTATCTGCATATGAACATATTGGACATGTCTGCCATGTAGCTAGCACTCAGCATAGGAACATGTTGGACTCATTAGCCAGGTCGCTATTACTCTTTATATGGACATGTTGGACTACTGTACCTTGTACTAGCTCTCAGTATATGAATACTTTGAACTCATCTCCCATGAAGCTTGAACTCTGTATACGGAAATGTTGCACTACCTTGCCATGTAGCTAGTTCCCTGTATATGAACATAAGGGAGTTGTCTGCCATATAGCTAGCTCTAAGTATATGTTCATGTTGGACTCATCTGCCATGTAGCTAGTATCCTGTATATGGACATGTTTGACTACTCTGTCATGTAGATAACTCTCAGTACATGAACACGTCGGACACATCTACCATGTAGCTAGACCTCTTTATATGGAAATGTTGCACTACTCTGCCATGTAGCTAGCTCTCAATATATGAACACTTTGGACTCATCTGCCATGTAGCTTGAACTCTGTATATGGAAATGATGCACTACTCTGCCATGTAGCTAGCTATCTCTCTGTATATAGAGATTTTGGACTGATCTGCCATTTAGCTTACTCTCAGGATATGAACACTTTGGACACGTCTGCCATGCAACTAAAACTCTATCTATGGAAATGTTGCACTACACTGCATATAGCTAGCTCTCTGTATATGGACATATTGGAGAAGTCGGCCATGTAGATAGCTTTCTATGCATTGATATTTTGGACAGATCTGCTATGTAGTTAGCTCTCAGTATATGGACACGTTGGACACATCTATCATATAGTTAGTACTGTTTATATGAACAAGAAGGACGATTCAGCCATGTAGCTAGTTCTCAGTATATGAACACTTTGGACTCATCTGCCATATAGCTTGAACTCTGTATACGGAAATGATGCACTACTCTGTCATGTAGGTAACTCTCTGTATTTAGACAAGTTGAAATCAACAGCCTTGTAGCTAGTACCCTTTATATTGACATGTTGGATTACTCTGTCATGTAACTAGCTCTCAGTATATGGACACGTTGGACACATCTGCCATGTAGCTAGAACTTTGTATTTGGAAATGATTCAAAAGTCTGCCATGAAGATAGCTCTCTGTATATGGACATTTTGGACTTGTCTGACATGTAGCTAGCTCTCTGTATATGAATATGTTGGACTGATCTTCCAACTAGATAGTTCTCTGAATATGAACATATTGGACTTGTCTGCCATGTAGCTATCTCTCAGTATATGAAAATGTTGTAATCATCTGCCATGTAGTTAGAACTCTGTATATGGAAATGTTCCACTATTCTGTCATGTAGCAAGCTCTATGTGTATAGACAAGTTGGACTCATCTGCCATGTAGCTAGAACTCTGTATATGGAAATGTTTCATTACTCTGCCATGTAGTTAGATCTCTATATATAGACAAGTTGGACTCATCTGCCTTGAAGCTAGAAATCTGTATATGGAAATGTTGCACTATACTGCCATGTAGCTAACTCTCTGTATATGGACATTTTGGACTCGTCTGACATGTAGCTAGCTCTCTGTATATGAATATGTTGCACTGATCTACCAAGTAGTTATCTCTCTGTATATGAACATATTGGACTTGTCTGCCATGTAGATAGCTCTCAATATATGGACATGTTGAACTCATTAGTCAGGTCGATAAATACACTTTATATGGACATGTAGATAGCTCTCAGTATATGAACACTTTGAACTCACCTGCCATGTAGCTTGAACTCTGTATATGGACACGTTGGACACATCTGCCATGTAGCTAGAACATTTTATAAGAACATGTTGGAATACTCTGCCATGTAGCTAGCTCTTAGTATAGGAATACTTTGGACTCATCTGCTATGTAGCTTTAACTTTGTATATGGAAATGATGCGATAATCTGCCGTGTAGCTAGATCTCTGTATATGGATATTTTGGTCTGATCTGCCATGTAGCTAGCTCTCAGGATATGGACATGTTGGACACATCTGCCATGTAGCTAGAACTTTGTATATGGAAATGTTGCACTACCCTGCCATGTAGCTAGCTCTGTATATGAACATATTGCACTTGTCTGCAATGTAGGTGGCTCTCAGTATATGGTCACGTTGGACATGTCTGCCATGTAGCTAGTACCCTGAATATGGACATGTTGGACTACTCTGCCATGTCGCTAGCTCTCAATATATGGACACGTTGGGCACATCTGCCATGTAGCTAGACCTCTGTATATGCAAATATTGTACTATTCTGCCATGTAGCTATTTCTCTGTATATAGACAAGTTGGACTCATCTGCCTTGTAGCTAGAACTCTGTATATGGAAATGTTGAACTACCCTGCCATGTAGCTCTCTGTATATTGACATTTTGGACTCGTCTTCCATAAAGCTGGCTCTGAGTATATGGACATGTTTGACACATCTGCCATGGAGCTAGAACTCTGTATATGGAAATGTTGCACTTCCCTGCCATGTAGTTAGCTTTCTATATATAGACAAGTTGCAGTAATCTGCCTTGTAACCAGAAATATTTATATGGAAATGTTGCATTACACTGCCATGTAGCTAGCTCTCTGTATATGGACATTTTGGACTCGTCTAACATGTAGCTATCTCTTTCTACATGTATATGTTGGATTGATCTACCAAGTAGGTAACTCCCTGTATATGAACATATTGGACTTGTCTGTCATATAGCTAGCTCTCCATATATGGAATTGTTGAACTCCTCTGCAATGTAGCTAGTACCCTGTATATGGACATGTTGTCCTACTCTGGCATGTAGGTAGCTCTCAATATATGGGCATGTTGGACACATCTTCCATGTAGCCAGAACTCTGTATTTGGAAATGGCGCACTACTTTGCCATGTAGCTAGCTCTCTGTATATAGACAAGTTGGACATGTATGCTTTGTAGCTAGAACTCTTTATATGGAAATGTTTCACTACTCTGGTATGTGGACAACTCACTGTATATGCATATTTTGGACTCATCTGCCATGTAGCTAGCTCTCTGTACATGGGTATATTGGACTGATCTGACAAGTATGTAGCTCTCTGTATAAGAATATATTGGACTTGTCTGCCATGGAGGTAGCTCTCAGTATATGAATACTGTTGACACATCTGCCATATAGCTAGAAATAAGTATTTGGAAATGTTGCACTACCCTGCCATGTAGCTAGCTCTCTGTACATGGATATGTTGGATTCATCTGTCAAGTAGGTCGCTCTCTCTATGTGAACATATTGGTTTTGTCTGCCATGTAAGTGGCTCTCAGTATATGGACAAGTTGGATACCTCTGCCATGTAGCTAGTACTCTGTATATGGACATGTTGGACTACTCTGCCATGTAGCTAACTCTCAGTATATGGACACGTTGGACACATCTTCCATGTAGCTAGAACTCAGTATATGGAAATGTTTCATTGCTATGTCATGTAGCTAGCTCTCTGTATATAGACAACTAGGACTTATCTGCCTTGTAGCTAAAACTCTGTATGTGCTAATGGTGCACTAGTCTACCATGTAACTAGCTCTCTGTATATAGAAAATTTGGACAAATCTGCTTTGTAGATAGAACTCTGTATATGGAAATATTGCATTAACCTGCCATGTACTTAGCTCTCTGTATACAGACTAGTTGCAGTCATCTGCCTTGTAGCTGGAACACTGTATGTGGAAATGTTGCATGACCCTGCCATGTAGCTAGCTCTTTGTGTATGGACATTTTGGACTCGTCTGACATGTACCTAGCTCTCTTTCCATGGATATGTTACAATGACCTGTCAAGTAGGCAGCTCTATGTATATGAACATATTGGAATTGTCTGCCATGTAGCTAGCTCTCAGTATATGGAAACGTAGTACATGTCTGCATTGTTCCTAGAACTCTGAATTTGGGGCATGTTGGAGTACACTGCCATGTAGATAGCTCTCTGTATATAGACAATTTAGACTCATCTGCCTTGTACCTAGAACTCTGTATATGGAGTATCTCTCTGTATATGAACATATTGTATATAAACTAGGTATCTCTCTGTATATAAACATATTGAACTTGTCTGCCACATAGCTAGCTCTCAGTATATGGACACGTTGGACATATCTGACAAGTTGCTAGAACTCTGTATATGGAAGTGTTGCACTATTCTGCCATGTAGCTAGCTCTCTGTATAAAAACAAGTTGGACTCATCTGCCTTGTAGCTAGAACTCTGTATATGGAAATGTAGCACTACCCTGCCATGTAGCTAGCTCTCAGTATATGGACAGGTTGGACAAATCTGCCATGTAGCTAGCTCTCAGTATATGGACATGTTGCACTAATCCGCCATGTAGCTAGTAACCTTTATATGGACATGTTGACATACTCTGCCATGTAGCTGCCTCTCTGTATATGGACATTTCTGAATCGTCTGCCATGTAGGTAGCTCTCTGTACATGGATATGTTGGACTTATCTGTCAAGTATGTAGCACTCTGTATATGAACATATTGTTCTTGTCTTCCATGTAAGTGGCTCTCAGTATATGGACAAGTTGGTCACCTCTGCATGTAGCTAGTACCCTGAATATGGACATGTTGGACTGCCCAGCCAGGTAGATAGCTCTCAGTATATGGACACGTTGGACACATCTGCCATGTAGCTAGAACCCTGTATATGGAAATGTTGTACTACCCTGCCATGTAGTTCGATTTCTATTTATAGACAAGTTGAACTCATCTGCCTTGTATCTAGAAATCTGAATATGGACTCGTATATGGAAATTTTGGAATACTCTGCCATGTAGCTAGCTCTCTATATATGGACATTTTGGACTCTTCTGCCATGTAGCTAGCTCTCTGTCCATGGATATGTTGGATTGATCTGACAAGTATGGAGCTCTCTGTATATGAGTATATTGGACTTGTCTGCCATGGAGGTAAGTCTCAATATATGAACACCATTGACACATCTGCTATGTAGCTAAAACTCAGTATTTGGAAACATTGCACTACCCTGCCATGTTGTTAGCTCTCTGTACATGGGTATGTTGGACTGATCTGCCACGTCGGTAGCTCTCTGTATATGAACATATTGGTCTTGTCTGCCATGTAGGTAGCTCTCATTATATGGACACGTTGGACACATCTGCCATGTAGCTAGAATTCTGTATATGGAAATGTTGCACTACTCTGCCATGTAGCTAGCTCTCTGTTTTTAGACAAGTTGTACTCATCTGTTTTACAGCTAGAACTCTGTATATGGAAATGTTGCACAGCCCTGCCGTGTTGCTAGCTCTCTGTATATGGACATTTTGGAATTGTCTGCCATGTAGCTAGCCCTCTTTACATGGATATGTTGAACTGATATGCCAAGTAGGTAGCTCTCTGTATATGAACATATTTGACTTGTCTGCCCTGTAAGTGGCTCTCAGTATATGGACACATTGGACACATCTTCCATGTAGCTCCTACCCTGAATATAGACATGTGGGATTACTCTGCCATGTAGCTAGCTCTCAGTGTATGGACACGTTGGACACATCTGCTATGGACCTAGAACTCTGTGTATGGAAATGTTGCACTATCCTGCCATGTAGCTAACTCTCTGTGTATAGACAATTTGGAATAATCTGTCTTGTACCTATAACTCTGTATATGGAAATGTTGCACTACCCTGCCATGTATCTAGCTTTCTGTATATGGACATTTTGGATTGTCTGCCATATAGCTAGCTGTCTGTACCTGGATATGTTGGACTGATCTGTCAAGTAGGTAGCTCTCTGTATATGAACACATTGGACTTGTCTGCCATGTAGCTAGCTTTCTGTATATAGACAAGTTGCTGTCAACTGCCTTGTAGCTGGAACGCTGTACATGGAACTGTTGCCTTACACTTCCATGTAGCTAGCTCTCTGTATATGGATATTTTGGACTCATCTGACATGTAACTAACTCTCTGTACATGGATATGTAGGACTCATCTTGCGATGTAGCTATTACCCTGTATATGGACATGTTGTACTAATCTGCCATGTAGCTAGCTCTCAATATATGGACATGTTGGACTCCTCTGCGATGTAGCTAGCACCCTGTATATGGATATGATGTGCTACTCTACCATGTAGCTAGCTCTCAGTATATGGACACGTTGGACACATCTGCCATGTTGCTAGATCTCTGAATATAGAAATGCTTCACTACTCTGCCATGTAGCTAACTCTTTGTATATAGATAAATTGGCCTCTTCTGCCTTGTAGATAGAACTCTGTATATGGAAATGTTGCATTACCCTGCCATGTAGCTAGTTCTCTGTATATGGACATTTGGATTTGTCTACCATGTAACTAGCTCTCTGTACATGGATATGTTGGACTCCTCTGCAATGTAGCTAGTACCCTGTATATGGACATGTTGTACTACTATAACATGTAGCTAGCTCTGAGTATATGGACATGTTGGACTCATCTGCTCTGTGGCTAATACTCTGTATATGGACATGTTGAACTACTAAGCCATGTAGCTAGCTCTCATCATATGGACAAGTTGGATACATCTGTAATGTAGCTAGAAATCTGTATATGGAAATGATGCACTAGTCTATCATGTAGCTATCTTTATTTATATGGGCATTTTGGACTCGTCTGACATGGAGCTAACTATCTGTACATGGATATGTTGGACTTATCTGCCTTGACTCTAGCTCTCTGTATATGAACATATTGGACTTTTCTTCCATGTAGTTAGCTCTCAGTATATGGACACATTGGACACATCTGCTATGTAGCTAGTACCCAGTATATGGACATGTTGGACTGATCTGCCATGTAGCTAGCTGTCAGTTTATGGACATGATGGACTCATCTGCCATGTACCTAGTAACCGGTATATGGACATGTTGGCCTATTCTGCCATGTAGCTAACTCTCAGTATATGGACATGTTGCACTCATCTACCATGTAGCTAGTACCCTGTTTTTGGACACGTTGAACTATTCTCTCATGTAGCTAGCTTTCAGTATATGGACACGTGGGACACATCTGCAATGTAGCTAGTACTCTGTATATGGGAATGTTGCACCACCCTTCCATATAGCTAGAGCACTGTATATGAATATATTGGTCGTGTCTGCCATGTAGCTAGCTCTCAGTATATGGACATGTTGGATTCATCTGCCATGCAGCTAGTTCTCTGAATGTTGACATATGGCACTATTCTGCCATGTAGCTAGCTCTAAATATATGAACACATTGGGCTCATCTGCCATGTACCTTGAATTCTGTATATGGAAATCATGCACTACACTGCCATGTAGCTAGGTCACTGTAAATAGACAACTTGGACTCATACGAATTGTACTTAGTACCCTGTATATGGACATGTTGAACTATTCTGCCATGCAGCTAGCTCTTTGTATATAGACAAGTGTGACTTATCTGCCTTGTAGCTAGGAATTTGTATATTGAAATGTTGCACTACCCTGCCATGTAGCTAGCTCTCTGTACATGGATATTTTGGACTAACCTTCCAAGTAGGTAGCTCTCTGTAAATGAACATATTGGACATGTCTGCTATGTAGCTAACACTCAGTACATGAACACTTTGCACTCATTTGCCATGTAGCTAGAACTCTGTCTATGGAAATGTTGCACTACCCTGCCATGTCGCTAGCTCTCTGTATGTAGACAAGTTGGACTCATCTGAATTGTAGCTAGAACTCTGTATATGGAAATGCTGCACTACCCTGCCATTTAGCTAGCTCTATGTATATGGACATTTTGGACCCATCTGCCATGTAGCAAACTCTCTGTACATGGATATATTGGACTGATCTGCCAAGTATGTTGCTCTCTGTATATGAACATATTGGACTTGTCTACCATGTAGATACCTCTCAGTATATGAACACTTTGCACTCATCTGCTATGTAGCTAGAACTCTGTTTATGGAAATGTTGCACTACCATGCCATGTAGCTAGTTCTCTGTTTATGGACATTTTTGTCTAATCTGACATGCAGTTAGCTCTCAGTGCATGGATATTTTGGACTGTTCTGTCATGTAGGTAGCTCTCAGTATATGGACACATTGAACATATCTGCCATGTAGCTGGAACTCTGTATATGGAAATGTTGCACTACCCTGCCACGTAGCTAGCTCTCTGTATATGAACATATTGGACTTGTCTGCCATGTATCTAGCTCTCAGTATATAGACAAGTTGGACACATCTGCCATGTAGCTAGAACTCTGTCTATGGAAATGTTGCACTTCTCTGCCATGTACTTGGCTCTCTGTACATGGATATGTTGTACTGATCTGCTAAGTAGGTAACTCTCTGTATATGAACATAATACACTTGTCTGCCATGTAGCTAACTCTCTGTATATGAACATATTGTACTTGTCTGCCATGTAGCTTGAACTCTGAATATGGAAATGATGCACTACTCTGCCATGTGGCTATCTCTCTTTACATAGACAAGTTGAACTCATCTGCCTAGTATCTAGTACCCTGTATATGGAAATGTTGGACTACTCTGCCATGTAGCTAGCTCTCAGTGTATGGACACATTGGACACATCTGCCATGTAGCTAGAACTCTGTATTTGGAAATGATTCACTAGTCTGTAATGTATCTAGCCCTCTCATTATGGACATTTTGTAGTCGTCTAAGTTGGAGCTAGCTCTCTAAACATGGACTTGTTGGACTGATCTGCCTTGTAGCGAGGTCTATGTATAGGAATATGTTGGACTTGTCTGTCATGTCGGTAGCTCTCAATATATGGACACGTTGTCCACATTTGCTATGTAGCTAGTACCCTGTATATGGACATGTTACACTGATCTGCCATGTAGCTAGTTCTCAGATTATGGACATGTTGGAGTAATCTGACCTGTACCTATTAAACTTTATATGGACATGTTGGTCTACTTTTCCATGTAGATAGCTCTCAGAATATGGACAAGTTGGACTAATCTGCCATGTAGCTAGTACCCTGTATACGGACATGTTGAACTACTCTGGCTTGTAGCTAGCTCTCAGTATAAGGTCATGTTGGACAAATCTGGCATGTAGCTAGAACTCTGTACATGGAAATTTTGCATTACCATGCCATGTAGCTAGCTCTCTGTATATGAACATATTTGACTTTTCTGCCATGTAGCTACCTCTCATTATATGGACATGTTGGACTCATCTGCAATGTAGCTAGAACTCTCTATATGGAAATGTTGCTCTACTCTTGCCATGTATCTAGTTCTCTGTATATAGACAAGTTGGACACATCTGCCTTGTAGCTAGAATTCTGTATATGGATATGTTGCACAACCCTGATATATAGCTAAGTCTCTGTATATTGACATTTTGGACTAGTCTGCCATGTAGCTAGCTCTCTGTACATGGATATGTTGGACTCATTGGCCAGATAGCTAATTCCCTCTATATGGACATGTTGCACTACTCTGCCATGTAGCTATCTCTCTGTATATAGACAAGTTGGACTCATCTGCCTTGTAGCTAGAAATCTGTCTATGGAAATGTTGCTGCCAGTTAGGTAGCTCTCTGTATATATACATATTGGACTTGTCTGCCAATTTCCTCGCTCTCAGTGTATGTACCTGTTGGACTCTTTAGCCAGGTAGCTAGTACTCTGTATATGGAAATGATGCACTACTCTTCTATGTAGCTAGCTCTCTGTGTATAGACAAGTTGGACTCATCTGCCTTGTAACTAGTACCCTGTATATGGACATGTTGTCTTACTCTGCCATGTATCTAGCTCTCAGTATATTGACATGTTGGCCACATCTGCCCTGCAGCTAGAACTCTGAATTTGGAAATGTTTCACTAGTCTCCCATGTACCTAGCTCTATGTATATGGACATTTTGTAGTCATCTGACATGTAACTAGCTCTGTATACATGGGATTGTTAGACTGATCTGCCATGTAGCTAGGTCTCTTTAAATAAATATATTGGCCTAGTCTGCCAAGAAGTTAGCTCTCAGTATATGGACACGTTGTACACATCTGATATGTAGCTAGTACCCTGTATAAGGACATGTTGGACTCATCTGCCATGTAGCTAGTACCCTGTATACGGACATGTTGAACTACTCTGCCATGTAGCTACTTCTCAGTATATGGTCACGTTGGACACATCTGGCATGTAGCTAGAACTTTGTATATGGAAATTTTTCAATACCATGCCATGTAGCTACCTCTCTGTATGTGAACATAGTGGACTGATATGCCATGTAGGTAGCTCTCAGTATATGGACACGTTAGACTCATCTGCCATGTAGCTAGTACACTGTATACGGACATGTCGAACTACACTGCCATGTAGCTAGCTCTCAGGATATGGTCACGTTGAACACATCTGCCATGTAGCTAGAGCCCTGTATATGGAAATATTGCACTACTCTGGCATGTAGCTAGCTCTCTTTATATAGACAAGTTGGACTCATCTGCCTTGTAGCTACAATTCTGTATATGGAAATGTTGTACTACTCTGCCATGTTGGTAGCTCTCTGTACATGGATGTGTTGGACTAATCTTCCAAGTAGGTAGCTACCTGTATATGAACATATAGGACTTATCTTCCATGTAGCTAGCTCTCTGTATATGGATATGTTGGACACATCTGCCACATAGCTAGAACTATGTATATAGAAATGGTGCCCGACTCTGCCCTATAGCTACCTCCCTTTATATAGACAAGTTGGAGTCATCTGCCTTGTAGCTAGAACTCTGTATATGGAAAAGTTTCACTACGCTGGCAAGTAGCTAATTCTCTGTATATGGACATTTTGGAGTCATCTTCCATGTAGCAAGCTCTCTGCACATGGATATGTTGGAATGATCTGCCAAGTAGGTAGCTCTCTGTATATGAATTTATTGGACTTGTCTGCCATCTTGCTTGCTCTCAGTATTTGGACATATTCAACTCATTAGCCAGTTAGCTAGTACTCTTTATATGGACATGTTGGACTACTTTGCCATGTAGCTAGTTCTCAGTATATGAGCAGTTTGGACTCATCTGCAATGTAGCTTGAACTCTGTATATGGAAATGATGCACTACTCTGCCATGAGATAGCTCACTGTATATAGACAATTTGGACTCATCTGCCTTGTAGCTAGAACTCTGTATATGGAAATGTTTCACTACCTTGCCATTTAGCTAGCTTTCAAAACATGAACATTTTGGACTCATCTACCATATAGGTTGAACTCTGTATATAGAAATGCTGCACTATCCTGCCATGTAGCTAGCTCTCTGTACATGGATATGTTGGAATGATCTGACAAGTATGTAGCTCTCAGTAAATGGACACATTGGACACATCTGCCACGTAGCTAGAACTCTGTATATACATCTGCTTTGTAGTTAGAACTCTGTATATGGAAATGTTGCTCTACACTGCCATGTAGCTAGCTCTCTGTATACGAACATTCTGGACTCAGCCGCCATGTAGCTAACTCTCTGTACATGGATATTTTGGACTGATCTGCCATGTAGTTAGCTCTCAGTGTATGGACACGTTGGATATATCTGCCACGTAGCTAAAACTCTGTATATGGAAATGTTGCTCTACACTGTTTTGTCGCTAGCTCTCTGTAGATAGACAAGTTGGACACATATGCCTTGTAGCAAGAACTCTGTATATGGATATGTTGCACTCCCCTGCCATGTTGCTAGCTCCCTGTATATGGACATTTTGGACTCCTCTGCAATGTAGCTAGCTCTCTGTACTTGGATATTTTGGACTGATGTACAAAGTAAGTAGCTCTCTGTATATGAACATATTGGATTGTCTGCCCTGTACGTGGTTCTCAGTATATGGACAGGTTGGACACATCTGCCATGTAGCTAGTACCGTGAATAGGGACAAGTTGGACTACTCTGCCATATAGCTAGCTCTCAGTATATGGACACATTGGACACATCTACCATGTAGCTAGAATTCTGTATATGGAAATGTTGCACTACTCAGCCATGTAGCTAGCTCTCTGTATATAGACAAGTTGGACTCATCTGCCTTGTAGTTAAAAATCTGTATATGGAAATGTTGCTCTACCCTGTCATGTAGCTAGCTATCTGTATATGGAAATTTTCGACTCATCTGCCATGTAGCTAGCTCTCTGTACATGGATATGTTGGACTAATCTGACAAGTATGTAGCTCTCTGTATATGAACATATTGGATTTGTCTATGATGTAAGTAGCTCTCTGTATATGAACACCGATGACGTATCTGCCATGTAGTTAGAACTCAGTATATGAAAATGTTGCAGTACACTGCCATGTAGGTAGCGCTTTGTATATGGATATTTTGGACTTGTCTGCCATGTAGCTACCTCTCTGTACATGGATATTTTGGACTGATCTGCCATATAGGTAGCTCTCACTATAAGGACATGTTGGACACATCTAACATGTAGCTAGAACTATGTATATGGAAATGTTGCTCTACATTGCCATGTAGCAGCTCTCTGTATATAGACAAATTGGACTAATCTGCCTTGTAGATAGAACTCTCTCTATATAAATGTTGCACTACCCTGCCATGTAGGTAACTCTGAGTATATGGACATTTTGGAATCTTCTACCATGTAGCTAGCTCTCTGTACATGGATACTTTGGACTGATCTGCCATGTGGGTAGCTCTCATTATAAGGACATGTTGGAGACTTCTGCCATGTAGCTAGAACTCTGTGTATGGACATTTTGTACTCATCTGCCATGTAGCTAGCTCTCTGTACATTGATATGTTGGACTGATCTGCCAAGTAGGTAGCTCTCTGTATGTGAACATATTTGACTTCTCTGCCCTTTAGGTGGCTCTCAGTATATGGACATGTTGGACACATCTGCCATGTAGCTAGAATTCTGTATATGGAAATGTTGCACTACTCTGCCATGTAGCTAACTCTCTGTATATGGACATTTTGGACTCGTCTGCCATATATCAAGCTCTCTGTACATGGATATGATGGACTGATCTTCCAAGTAGGTATCTCTTTGTATACGAACATATTGGACTTGTCTGCCCTGTAGGTGATTCTCAGTATATGGATATGTTGGACACATCTGCAATGTTGCTACTACCCTGAATATGGACAAGTTGGACTACTCTGCCATGTTGCTAGCTCTCAGTATATTGACATGTTGGACACATGTCCCTTGTGTCTAGAACTCTGTATATCGTAATGTTGATCTACTTTGCCATGTAGCTAGCTCTCAGTATATGGACACATCTACCTTGTAGCTAGAACTCTGTATATCGAAATGTTGATCTACTCAGCCATGTAGCTACCTGTCTGTATATAGACAAGCTGGACTCATATGCCTTGTAGCTACCACTCTGTACATGGAAATGTTGCACTATGCTACCATGTCGCTAGTTCTCTGTATATGGATATTTTGGACTCGTCTGCCATGTACCTAGTTTTCTGTACATGGACTGATCTGCCAAGTTGATAGCTCTCTGTATATGAACATATTGGACTTCTCTGCCATGTCGGTAGCTCTCAGTATATGGACACGTTTGGCACATCTGCCATGTAGCTAGAACTCTGTATATGGAAATGTTGCAATACCCTGCCATTTAGTTATCTCTCTGTATATACACAAGTGGCAGTCATCTGCCTTTTAGCTGGAACTCTGTATATGGAAATGTTGCATTACACTGCCATGTAGCTGGATCTCTGTATATGGACATTTTGGACTCGTCTGACATGCAGCTAGCTCTCTGTACATGGATATGTTGGATTCATCTGCCAGGTAGGTAACTCTCTGCATATGATCATATTGGACTTGACTGCTATGTAGGTGGCTCTCAGTATATGGAAACGTTTGACACATTTGTCAAGTAGCTAATACCCTGAGTATGGACATGTTGTACTACTCTGCCATGGAGCAAGCTCTCAGTATATGGACACTTTGGACACATCTACCATGTAGCTAGAACTCTGTATATGGAAATGTTGCACTACTCTGCCATGTAGCTAGCTCTCTGTATATAGACAAGTTGGATTCATCTGCCTTCTAGCTAGAACTCTGTATATGGAAATATTGCACTTTTCTGCCATGTAGCATGCTACCTGTACATGGATATGTTGGACTGACCTGAAAAGTAGTTAGCTGTCTGTATATGAACATATTGGACTTCTCTGCCATGTAGCTAGCTCTCAGTATATGGACATGTTGGACCCATTTGCCATGTAGTTTTTACCCTGTAA
This sequence comes from Chrysochloris asiatica, assembly GCF_000296735.1. Lineage (NCBI taxonomy): Eukaryota > Metazoa > Chordata > Mammalia > Afrosoricida > Chrysochloridae > Chrysochloris > Chrysochloris asiatica. The sequence continues at coordinate 452,771 of NW_006409015.1, read as the reverse complement.
ATGATCATATTGGACATGTCTGCCATGTGGATGAGTCTCAAATATGGACACATCTACCATGTAGCTAGAACACTGTATATGGAAATGTTGCACTACCCTGCCATGTAGCTAGCTCTCAGTATATGGACTTGTTGGAATCATCTGCGATATAGCTTGAACACTGTATATGGAAATGATAAACTACCCTGCCATGTAGCTAGCTCTCTGTGTATGGACATTTCGGATTCGTCTGCCATGAAGCTAGCTCTCTGTGCATGGATATTTTGAACTGATCTGCCATGTGGACACGTTGGACACATCTGCCATGTAGCTTGAACTCTCTATATAGAAATATTGCACTACCCTACCATGTAGCAAGCTCTCTGTATATGGACATTTTGGATTCATATGCATGTAGCTAGCTCTCTGTACATGGATATGTTGGACTGATCTGCCAATTAAGTAGCTGTCAGTATTTGAATATATTGAAATTGTGTGCCATGTAGCTAGCTCTCAGTATATGGACATGTTGGACTCATCTGCCATGTAGCTAGAACTTTTTATATTGAAATGTTTCCCTACTCTTTCATGTAGCTAGCTCTCTGTATATAATGAAGTTGGACTCATCTGCTTTGTAGCTAGAACACTGTATATGGAAATGTTGCACTACCCTGCCGTTTAGCTAGCTCTCTGTATATGGACATTTTTGACTTGTCTGTCATGTAGCTAGCTCTGTGTGCATGGATATGTTGGACTGATCTGCCAAGTAGAAATGCTCTCTGTATATGAACATACTGGACTGTCTGTGATGTAGCTAGTTCTCAGTATATGGACATGATTGACACATCTACTATGTATCTAGTACCCTTTATATGGACATGTTGGACTACTCTACCATGTAGCTAGCTCTCAGTATATGAACACTTTGGGTTCATCTGCCATGAAGCTAGAACGCTGTATATGGAAATGATGCACTATTCTGCCATGTAGCTACATCTCTGTATATGGACATTTTGGACTCGTCTGACATGTAGCTAGCTCTCTGTGCGTGGATATTTTGGACTGATTTGCCATGTAGGTATCTCTCAGTATACAGACACATTGGACACATCTATCATGTAGCTAGAACTCTGTATATGGAAATGTTACACTATTCTGCCATGTAGCTAGTTCTCTCTATAAAGACAAACTGGACTCATTAGCCTTGTAGCTAGAACTTGTACATCGAAATGTTGCATTACCCTGACACGTAGCTAACTCTCTGCACATGGACAATTTGGACTTGTCTGCTATGTAGCTAGCTCTCTCTACATGGATATGTTGGACTAATCTGCCAAGCAGGTTGCTCTCTCCATATGAACATTTTAGAGTAGACTGCCATGTATCTAGCTCTCAATATATGGACACGTTGGACTCATTAGCCAGGTAGCTAAAACTCTGTATATGGAAATGTTGCACTGCCCTGCCATGTGGTTAGCTCTTAGTATATGGACATGTTGGAGTCATTAGCCAGGCAGCTATTACTCTTTAGATGGACATGTTGACCTACTCTGCCATGTAGCTATTACTCAGTATATGAACTCTTTGGACTCATCTGCCAACTAGCTTGAACTCAGTATATGTATATGATGCACTACTAAGCCTTGTAGCTAGCTCTCTATACATGAACATTTTGGACTCGTCTAACATGTAGGTAGCTCTCTGTGCATGGATTTTTTTTACTACTCTGCCATGTAGCTAGCTCTCAGTATATGGACATGTTGGACACATCTTCCTTGTAGCTAGAACTAAGTATATGGAAATATTGCACTACTCTGCCATGAAGCTCGCTCTCTGTATATGCACATTTTGGACTCCTCTGCCATGTAGCTAGCTCTCTGTACATGGATATGTTAGAGTGGTCTACCAAGAAGATATCTCTCTGTATATGAACATATTGAACTTGTCTGCCATGTAGTTAGCTCTCAGTATATGGACATTTAGGACTCATCTGCCATGTGTCTAGTACTCTGTATATGGACATGTTGGATTAATCTGCCATATAGCTAGCTGTCAGAATCTGTTCAGGTTGGACACATCAGCCATGTAGCTAGAACACTGTATATGGAAATGTTGCACTACCTTCCCATGGAGCTAGCTCTCAGTATATTGACAATGTTGTACTCATCTGCCATGTAGCTAGTATTTTATATTTGGACATATTGGACTTGTCTGCCATATAGCTACCTCTCTGTATATGGACAAGTTGTACTCATCTGCCTTGTAGCTAGAACTCTGTATATGGAAATTTTGCACTACCCTGCCATGAAGCTAGCTCTCTGTATATGGACATTTTGGACTTGTCTGCCATGTAGCTAGCTCTCTGTACATGGATATGTTGGACTGATCTGCCATGAAGGTAGATCTCTCTATATGAACATATTGGACATGTCTGCCATGTATCTATCTCTCAGTATATGGACAAGTTGGACACATCTGCCATTTAGCTAGAACTCAGTATATGGAAATGTTGCACTTCCCTGCCATATAGCTAGCTCTCTGTATATGGACAGTTTGTACTCGTCTGCCATGTAGCTAGCTCCTCTGTACATGGATATGTTGGACTGATCTGTCATGTAGGTAGCTTTCAGTATATGTATACTTTGGACTCATCTGCCATGTAGCTTGAACTCTGTACATGGAAATGATGGACTACTCTGTCATGTAGCTAACTCTCTATATAGGGACATTTT
>NW_006409015.1:445156-449735 GCF_000296735.1 Chrysochloris asiatica | reverse complement strand
TCTGTATATGGACATTTTGGATTTGGCTGCCATGTAGCTAGCTCTGTGTATATGGAGATTTTGGACTCGTCTGGCATGAAGCTAGCTCTCTATACTTGGATATGTTGGACTAATCTTCCAAGTAGGTAGCTCTCTGTATATGAACATACCCTGCCATCTTTCTAGCTCTCTGTATATGGACAGGTTGGACACATCTGCCATGTAGCTAGAACTCTGTATATGGAAATGTTGCACTACTGTACTATGTAGATTGCTCTTTGTATATGGAAAATTTGGACTCGTCTGCCATGTAGCTAGCTCTGTGTTCATGGATATGATGGACTGATCTGCAATGTAGCTAGCTCTCTGTATATTGACATTTTTGACTCATCTGCCATGTAGCTAACTCTCAGAATATGGATATGTTGGACTTATCTGCCTTGTAGCTTGAACTCTGTATATGGAAAGTTTGCACTAGCCTGCCATGTAGCTTGCTCTCTGTATATGGACATTTTGGACTCATCTGCTATGTAGCTAGCTCTCTGTAAATGGATATGTTGGGCTGAACTGCCATGTAGATACCTCTCTGTATATGAACATATTGAACTTTTCTGCCATGTAGTTAGTTCTTAATATATTGACATGTTGGACTCATTAGCCAGGTTGCCAGCATTCTTTATTTGGATATGTTGTATTATTCTGACATGTAGCTAGCTCTCAGTATATGAACACTTTGAACTCATCTGCCATGTAGATTGACCTCTGTATATGGGAGTTTTTCACTAATCTGCCATGTAGCTAGCTCTCTCTATATTGACATTTTGGACTCATCTGCCATGTAGCTAACTCTCAGAATATGGACATGTTGGACTTATGTGCCTTGTAGCTTGAACTCTGTATATGGAAAGGTTGCACTATACTGCCATGTAGTTTGCTCTCTGTATATGGACATTTTGGACTCGTCTGCCATGTAGATAGCTCTCTGTACTTGGATATGTTGGACTGATCTGCCACATAGATAGCTCTCTGTAAATGAACATATTGAACTTTTCTGCTCTTAATATATTGACATGTTGGACTCATTAGCCAGGTTGCCAGCATTCTTTATATGAACATGTTGTACTACTCTGCCATGTAGCTAGCTCTCAATATATGAACACTTTGAACTCATCTGCCATGTAGCTTGACCTCTATATATGGAAGTGTTGCACTAATCTGCCATGTAGCTAGCTCTCTGTATATAGACAAGTTGGACTCATCTGCCTTGTAGCTAGAACTCGGTATATGGGTATGTTGAACTACCCTGCCATGTAGCTAGCTCCCTGAATATGAACATATTGGACTTGTCTGCCCTATAGCCAGCTCTAAGTATATGGACATGTTGGACTCATCTGCCATGTAGCTAGTATCCTGTATATGGACATGTTGGACTACTCTGCCATGGAGCTAGATCTTAGTGTATGGACAGGTTGGACACATCTGCCGTGTAGCTAGAACTCTTTATATGGAAATGTTGCACTACTCTTCCATGTAGCTTGCTCTCTGTATATAAAAATATTGGACTTGTATGCCATGTAGCTATCTCTGAGTATATGGACATGTTGGTCTCATCTGCCATGAAGCTAATACTCTGTTTTATGGAAATGTTGCATTACCCTGCCATGTAGCCAGCTTTCTGTATATAGATAAGTTGGACTCATCTGCCTTGTAGCTCAAACTCTGTATAAGAAAATGTTGCACTACCCTACCATCTAGCTCTCGGTATCTGGACATTTTGGACTTGTCTGCCATGTAGCTAGCTCTCTATATATGGAAATTTTGGACTAGTTTGGCATGTAGGTAGCTAACTGTACATGGATATGTTGGACTGATCTGCCAACTAGTTAGCTCTTTGTACATGAACATATTGGACTTATCTTCCATGTGGGTGACTATCAGTATATGAACAAGATGGACACATCTGCCATGTAGCTAGTACTCTGAATATGGACATGTTGGACTACTCTGCCATGTAGCTAGCTCTCATTATATGGACATGTTGGACAAATCTTCCATGTAGCTAGAACTCTGTATATGGATATATTGCACTACTCTGCCATCTAGCTAGCTCTTTGTATATGGACATTTTGGACTCTTTTGCCATGTAGCTAGTTCTCTGTACATGGATAAGTTACACTGAGCTGCGAAGTAGGTTACTCCCTGTATATGAACATATTGGACTTGTCTGCCATGTAGCTAGTTCTCTGTACATGGATAAGTTACACTGAGCTGCGAAGTCGGTTACTCTCTATATATGAACATATTGTACTTGTCTACCATGTAGCTAGATCTCAGTATATGGACATGTTGGACTCATGCACCATGTAGTTCGTACCCTGTATATGGACATGTTGGACTGCTCTGCCTTGTAGTTGGTTCTCAGTGTATGGACACGGTGGACACATCTGCCATATACCTAGAACTCTGTATATGGAAATGTTATACTACTCTGTATATAGAAAAGTTGAACTAATCTGCCTTGTACCTAGAATTCTGTATATGGAAATGTTTCACTACACTGCCATGTAGCTAGTGTTCTGTATATAGACAAGTTGGACTCATCTGCCTTGTAGCTGGAACTCTGTATGTGAAAATGTTGCACTACCCTGCCACTTAGCTAGCTCTCGGTATATGGACATTTTGGACTTGTCTGCCATGTAGCTAGCTCACTGTATATGGAAATTTGGGACTCATTTGCCATGTGGCTAGCTCTCTGTACATGGATGTGTTGGACTGATCTACCAACTAGTTAGCTCTTTGTACATGAACATATTGGACTTATCTGCCATGAAGATGACTATTAGTATATGGACAAGATGGACACATCTGCCATGTAGCTAGTACTCTGAATATGGTCATGTTGGACTACTCTGCCATGTAGCTAGCTCTCAGTATATGGACACGTTGGACACATCTGCCATGTAGTTAGAACTCTGTATATGGATATGTTGCACTACTCTGCCATCTAGCTAGCTCTTTGTATATGGACATTTTTGACTCGTTTGCCATGTAGCTAGTTCTCTGTACATGGATAAGTTACACTGAGTTGCGAAGTATGTTACTCTGTGTATATGAACATATTGGACTTGTCTGCCATGTAGCTAGATCTCAGTATATGGACATGTTGGACTCATGTATCCTGTTGCTCGTACCCTGTATATGGACATGTTGGACTGCTCTGCCTTGTAGCTGGCTCTCAGTGTATGGACATGGTGGACACATCTGCCATATACCTAGAACTCTGTATATGGAAATGTTACACTACCCTGACATGTAACTAGTTCTCTGTATATAGACAAGTTGGACTCATCTGCCTTGTAGCTGGATCTCCGTAGGTGGAAATGTTGCATTACCCTGCCATGTAGCTAGCTCTCTGTATAGGGACATTTTGGACTCATCTGCCATGTACCTAGCTCACTGTACATGGATATGTTGAACAGATCTGCCAAGTAGGTAACCCTCTGTATATGACCATATTGGACTTTTCTGCCAAGTAGCTAGCTTTCAGTATATGGACTCATTGGACACATCTGCCATGTAGCTAGAACGCTGTATATGGAAATGTTGCATTACTCTGGATTGTAGCTAGCTCTATGTATACAGATAAGTTAGACTCATCTGCCTTGTAGCAGAGAACTGTGTATAAGGAAATTTTGCACTACCCTGCCATGTATCTAGCTCTCTGTATATGGACATTTTTTACTCATCTGCCATGTAGCTAGCTCTCTGTACATGGATATTTTTTAATGATCTGACAAGTATGTAGCACTCTGTATATGAACATTTTGGATTTGTCTGCCATGTAGGTAGCTCTCAGTACATGAACAGTGTTGACACATCTGCCACGTAGCTAGAACTCAGTATATAAAAATGTTGCACTACCCTGCCATGTAGCTAGCCCTCTGCATATGGACAATATGGAATCATCTGCAAAGTAGCTAGCTAACTGTACATGAATATGTTGGATAGATCTGCCAAGTAGGTAGCTCTTTATATGAACAAATTAGACTTGTCTGCCCTGTAGTTGTCTCTCAGTATACAGACACGTTGGACACATCTGCCATGTAGTTACTACACTGAATATGGACATGTTGGACTACTCTGCTATGTAGCTAGCTCTCAGAATATGGAGATGTTGGACACATGGGCCAAGTAGCTAGAACTCTGTATATGGAAATATTGCACTACTCTTCCATGTAGCTAGCCCTCTGTATATGGACATTTTGGACTCGTCTACCAGGGAGCTAGCTCTCTGTACATGGATATGTTGGACTGATCTGACAAGTAGGTAGCTCCCTGTGTATGATCATATTGGACTTGTCTGCCCTGTACTCAGTTCTCAGTATATGGACACGTTGGAAACCTCTGCCATGTAGCTAGAACTCTGTATATGGAAATGTTGCACTACTCTGCCATTTAGCTAGCTCTCTGTATATAGGCAAATTGGACTCATCTGCCTTGTAGCTCAAACTCTGTATTAGAAAATGTTGCACTACCCTGCCATTTAGCTAGCCCTCGGTATATGGACATTTTGGACTTGTCTGCCATGTAGCTAGCTCTC